>NC_053160.1:110084961-110101149 GCF_016835505.1 Polypterus senegalus | reverse complement strand
TTGTTTCCTTCCTTGCGCCCTGTGTTGGCTGGGATTGCCTCCAGCAGACCTCCGTGAGTCTGTAGTTAGAATATAGCGGGTTGGATAATGGATGGATGGATAATATAACAAAATTTAAAAAAAAAATTTATAATACAGAAGAACATTAACATTGATACAGAAAAACATTTACCGTCAGTAGTTTCCATTTTCAACACATTTTTTAATTTTGTCAGCATCATGCATTATATCAGTGATTGTCAAACAAATTATATCATTATTTACTCATAAATTGCCTTTATAAAATAAACACCGTAAAATAATTCAAATTTAAGGCTTTTTTCATTTCATTTCCTTTATGAAATGTGCATACCTTCTCTGTAATAAAAGCAAAAGTTAAGGTTTAAAGGAAAAAATATTTCAGGAGGACAAAGGTCATTGTTACTTTTAAACATACGGCAACAATGAAAGAGGAATGGCAATCTCACTCAGATATGGGGTTACATAAGTCACTGTGACTTATTTGGTACTATGATGCATAAGCATTAATTTAAACAGCAGACCTCAAATAGAAAATACAACACAATCACAAACTTGCCAATATAAAAATATGAACATGTCAATGTCATTTCTTTTTTTTTGTCTTTCTTACATTTTGATGGCACAAATCATGGGTGAGTATTTTGATCAGACTAACCCATTGAAGCCGTATGAGATGTGCCAATTTTCAGAATTATAATTTCCTTCTAACAGAATCATTTTTAGCACTTCTGAATTGCATTGCTGGTTGACTGTATGTCTCTTTTCAATGAATTTGTTATGGACTATCCCCTTCTCATTATATAAAAAAAAAAAAAAAACATGTGATTTGTACCCACAACACAAGGAAAACTATGTGGCCATTTCAGGAATTATACTGTCACAGCTCACATATTCAATGCTTGCTTTACAGTAACTAACAGAGAAGAGTTCTTTTACTGTTTGGATAGTATTTGAACCCAATATTTTGGAGCTGCGCGACAACATCACTAACTACTTGGCGACTGCATCACTTAATTGCACAGATTTCAACAAAAATTCATTGAACGCAAGTCAGTGGTATCGCAGCACAGTTATTTAATCTTCCAGGTCTTCCTTCATTTTTAAAACCACTGTAAAAAAAATTGCTAGCAATTCGTATGCCTTACCTTAATTTGTCTTTTATGTATCTTGCTATGTTCACTGCACAATATTCTTTTGAAGTGAATTAATTCTATCTTTAAACTAACGAACTATTTTAGGAGACTTTAGTGGCTTTTAAATATAGGACAGTTTTTGTATACTTGACTATGCAGTTGGGACTTTCCATGCAGTATTTAACACTTGACCGTTTGTTTGTAAACAAAAACAAAATAGTCAATTTTATAAGCAGGAATTCTTTCACGGTTGTTAACGATGAAATTCTTACAATAATAAATATTTATATATTTCTTGAAAAATCTATACCTATTACACTCTAACCCCCGACGTCCCTTACCTTGAAGTATCCTCCCTCATATAATGTATTAGGGGGCCCAAAGATCGCCACTTCCCAGTTGTAAAGATCGGACTCCTCCACCAAAGTGATCCGGAAGCCTTCCACGGGTTCCTCCTGCAGGGACTTAAGCTCCAGCATGAGGGCCTTCTGTGAGCTTGGCATCTGCTGCTGGGCCATACTTATAACTTAGGGATGCAGTAAGTAAGGATAAAATTCTCTGGCACCCTGTTTCGCCACCATCTCACTTGGGGAAAGGGTGGTGGGATCGAACGTTAAAGGAAAAAATGAAATTAAGCCTATGGTTCAATATATTCAGTCGACCTGTTGGCCAAATGTGCAAAATCACAAAAATAAATTTCATTAAAAATACGGATGTAACAATCTGATTTCCAACACAATCGGAGAAAAAAAAAGCAGAACGCTGTCAAGCCATCTTCTAAATGACCAGGCACGTGAAGCAGGTGGTGCTGAAAGAAAAAAAATAGAGGAAGAAGGCGGAGAAAAGAAGTATCATTCAAACGTCATTTAAAGAAGCAGGCAGCACTGAAGAGTAGTCATTAAGGTAGTTGAGCCTTTTATTGATAAGACTAGGCTTACCCGCCTTTTAAGGCGACAGACGTTTAAGTTGACCACTTCTTAAGGCAATTCAATATGTAGATCAATTTGATATTTTATACAAACTCATTAATTTGGTTATATTGCATTTGAGCTGTATTACTTTAATACTCGTAGTTTCTGTTATTTTTGTGATGAAATTTAATTTTTTTTTCTATATAATTTCGTAAACTTCTTTGAATACTATATTAGGTGTGAAAACTCTATTACTGCCTGTTATCAGTTTTCCTTGTTGTGGAGTGTCCACTACATGGACAACTACGTCCTCAGGGCGCTTTGCTCTTGAAAATGCTACATAGAGCTGACCATGGCCGAATACTGGTCATGGAAGATATATTCCAACTTTATCAGCAGTTTGTCCTTGCGATTTATTTATTGTCATTGCAAATGCCACCTTTACTGGAAATTGTCTTCTTCGAAGAACAACAGGCAATCCGGCAGTAGTATCCAGTATAATTCTAGGAAGAAATACTACTTCCCCTTTAGCAGTGCCAGTCAACACTTCTGCCTTTAAAATATTAGGCAGTAAATCTCGAATAATTAGTCGTGTTCCATTACACAGACCGCTCCTCAGATTTCGAATGAGAATTACAATGGTACCTTTCTTCAATTTCAATTCGTGTGGTGAAATTCCAGAAAGATTCAAACTGTTTAAAAACGATCTTCATCCGTGCCATCTAATATTGAGTCATGGCTTAAGTATGTAACACATTCACCATCTAATAAATTCAGTACCTTCTCATTTAGTTCATTACAATCTTTGTTGATTGGAGTTAGTATAAACATATTAGCAAAGTTGGGGATATCTGCTGCATGAAGTTTATCCCCAAAGATCTCCTTTACTATGTCACCTTTGCACAGCATGCTTGGTGGTATTTCTATTAGTTCTTCATCTAGGCCAATATCATTAGTTAGCGTTCCTTCTCCAAGTTTTAATAACCAATCACTGAATTCTCTATCAATCGATCGGTTGTTCTTGATCAATTTCAAAGTATGAAAGTTCTTCCAGGTTTTGCTATACTTTATACAGGCTTCAACAATGGCTGTTCTGGTGCCATGAGGTACAATCGGCAATGTTTGCCTGAAGTCTCCTCCAAGGACAAACACCTTATCGCCAAAAGGAAAGTGCGTACTGGAATTTATATCCCGAATCAATCTATCCACTGAATTTAATGCATGTGAAGATGCCATAGTGGATTCATCCCACACAACTAATTTAGATTCTCTGAGGAATTTTGCCACTTTTGAGCGAGGCGTAATTGCGGAGACTGTTGTGTCTAAAATATTTATTCCTAAGCGAAACATTGAATGATATGTTCGTCCACTTGGAAGCAAATTAGCAGCAATGCCAGTAGAAGCATAGGCATGCGCAGTTTCAGATCTTCCTCGTAAGGTACTTATTAAAGTTGTGTATAAGTATGTTTTCCCACTCCCACCTGGGCCATCAATAAAAAATAATCTTGGATTTGCTCCTTCATCTATGGCCTTCATGATGACATTAAAAGCAGCTCTTTACTCGGAATTTAACATTGCGCCATTGCTTCGGCCTTTTGTCTTTCTACGTCAGGATCATATTGTTGAATATTGGATTCCAGAAGATTAGCAGGAGGAATTGGCAAACCGTAATGTGTTAATTTTTTCCCTGAGGAATCGAGAATCTTCTCAATATCTTGGAGTGCAAAATGACAAGGCCTGCAATTTTGGCAATCTTGGTGGCCTTTTTGCTGACCTTGTTGTCTTGTGTAATCATCAGTTAGAGCTGCCTTATGTAATACCCATAAATCAGTAGCATTTGCAGGAGAACAGAAAACTAATATATATGCAAATATCTCACAAAGATGCTCAGGCATACATACCAATCTTGCATCAGTAAGAGTTTTGTTCCAGATTTCAGCATTTTCTGTTAAGCCTCTGATTTTTGCAGCTTCTTGAAAAGTTGCACACACTTGGTCTCCTGAAATTTTAAGATCTTCGAAACTTTTGGCTCCTGATACATGTAAAAGGAGCAGCCGTAGGAAATACCTTTCCGTATCTTTTATATTGACGGAGTATATTCGGCCTATAATAGACTCGTGTCCTTTCTGACGTGGCTCCCACGTATTCTGACCATTTTTCGTTTTAAGCACATAATTTTCAGGTATTTCATAATAGAAATATTGATTTGTATTTGGATCTGTTTGGTTTAGTTTAAACCATGCAGTTAAGGTTGTGTCCTTGGTTTTAGCCCTTTCAAGTGCCTCTGTAGCATTGCCTTGTCTAATAACGACAGATTGTTGTTCTGGTAAATACACTTGGAGGCGGACAATAGCATGACTGCATTCATGCATGTGGAATCCAAAAATTCTCCATGCTGCTTCAGGAGAACTGACATATCTTGAGTCCAGATACATTTTGATCTCATCACGGGCAATTCGCTCAGTTAGGTCTACATTTGCGCAATCATGTCCTTTGTAAACGTATTTGAAGAGATATTTTACGCTTTGAATAGATGCACACACTTCAACATTTATGTGACAGTTATACTTGAGCAGAAAGTAAGGATTATATGGAACGACCCATTGATTGTTAGCTGTCCTGCCGTTTATAACAGCGCATACTCCTTCACGCCGTCTATAAAGTGGATACCCTTTTTTTTCTGGGTCCGTTTGTAGTTGAAACTCTTTTGGAAAACTTTTTGTGCACCCTTTGATATTATCCATGCAGGAAGCGTTGGGAAATTCTGCTCCACAGGGACCATGAATCACGTTTTTAGTTACGATTTCATATAACCTGGGTTTCTCAATTAAGTGAGGTAATTCTGCAAATACTGCTTTATTAATAAGCTCAGGAGTTTCTAGTTTCGATGCTCTATCTAATATTAACAAAATATGAGCATGTGGCAGTCCCCTTTTCTGAAATTCGATTGTATGAATGTTTGCAATAACTTTTCCTAAAACATGTTTTTTGTATAAATCGCTTAGGAGTTCTTTAAGTTTTATATTGAAAACACGTGCAACCAAGTCTGGTCTAAATTGGACTGAAGTTCCATTAAGATTTTCTGTAATTTCTGGCCATTTCGGATTGCAAGTCATGGTAATAAATAGATCTGGTTTGCCATACTTTCGTACAATAGCCATAGCGTCCTGATAACTGCATATTTCTTGGGCTTCCTTGGAACGTTGATGGTAATACGATCATTTGCCCGATAGACAAATCGCCTTGTAAGTAGTCTGAATTAAGTTCCTGCCTCAAATTTTAATGTGAGGACACCCTTAATTGTTCTTGGTGTTTTCTATTGAACTCAAGCCTATTGGCTTCCATCTTAACATATGAGTCCATGAAATATTGTTGCGTTAGTTTACCTCCATGAAGCAACGGATTAAACGTGTTGCGTTCTTGCAATTGGTAAGCGAAGTACATCATTTGTGTGAGTGTTTTATTATTAGTAGTTTTCAAATCAAGATGCCATCCTTCCTGACCATAAGAAAAAAATACCGGTTATGTCATTGCTTCTAAAAATCTGTGACATATACTGATTTTGTGAGTTTTTGGCACAATCTGATTGTCCTGATTTGATTTTAAATGTACCAAAATGCCCCAATTGTGAGTTGGTTCCCCATCTATACTTTGGAAAATCATAGCCACTTTGTTAACTATTTGTGGATTGTACATTCTTATATAAGATTTCTTATCATACCTGATTGTCATTTTTATATCAGGAGGTGCCTCACTTCGATTTTGAGCTTCAAGTAAAGCTTCTTGTTCAACTTGATAAAGAAGTTTGTATTGTTTCGCTAAATCATTATTATTAGCCATAAACTCGCTCAATTCTCACATCAAATCAGGAAGACAATTTTGATTTTCTTTATTAGTAACCCTTGAGTCTGCTGCCGCACTTGGATCTAGTACATACAATTGTGCATATACTGGGTTTTCATCACCTTCAGGATGTAATGTTCCCACACAATGGTAAATGGATCCATGAATTCAAAAAAAATATGGACCACGTCCAGGAGGGGTAGCCAATTTGCGCCAACAGATGCAAATGCAATTGAACTATTATAAGATCGAATATTGGCCATAAAATTATTGGAGTGTAAATGCATGCGTGTCAGCAGGTTTTGGAATAAATGACAATCCCTGTGAGGCTGAAGTTTAACATTTCCGTTCTTACAACACATATTATATTCGTTCCTAGTACTGTATTTTTTTCTAATGAGAAGAATTTTGCGCCACAATGTACACATTTTTCATTAAAAATACCACAACTATGTTGAAGAATGTCATCTTCGGACATGTCCTCCAAAGCAATTTTTGTCTAGGCCTGTTGCAAACTCTTTTCGCAACATTAATTTCGGTGCGTTGATCCTGTGAACGTTTTTCATTTCTTTCACGCGTTTTCTTCCTAGCTTCTCGACTTAGGTTTCGCCTGTAGTTTTGTTTGCTTTCACGTTCAGCACGCCGTGTTTTCTCTCGAGCTTCTTGAGTTAGGTTTTGGTGCCAATTTTGTTTCCTTTTACGATCAGCATGGCGAGTTTCTTTGCGACGTTCTTGTGTTAAACTTTTACTCCACTTTTACTTGCGTTGACGTTCTGCAGCACGCTTTCTTTCAGCCGTAAGAGCAGATTGTTGTTCGAGACAATCCTCAATTTGTGTGCGCTCCATGTGTACATCAGGCATGTAAGTGTTGGGAATGAGAACATCAAAGTGCCCATTAACCATGGTGGTATCCTTCATTAAGGGCGTGTGTAAATAAAGGCGAGTTTCTAAAGGGAGACGTCAATTGGGCGCGTCGAATAAAGGCAAACACAACAAAATTATTACAGAAAATTTATCAGATAAAGGCAATGATTGAACGTATAAAAAGGTGAAAGTAAGAATATTAAAACATCCAATTAATTAATGCATGAGCTTCTAACGAACTATTTCTAAAGCTGTCTATATTTCGTTGTTTTCTGCTCTTACTCATTGTTGTGTTACACTTGAAGCTGTAGATTATGTGCAATGCCACGTAGATATTTTATTATTTTTTATTATCTACTATTATTATCTATATATATATATTATTATCTAAATTATCTACGAACGCCTTTATTCGCCACGCTCAATTGAGGTCGCCCTTTTGAAGCTCGCCTTTATTTACGCGTGCCTTTATTTCCCACGTTCAATTGAGGTCGTCCTTTTGAACCCCCCTGATATTTACTACGCAGTGAGGCATTTGTACTCCATCAACATTAATTATTTCCAGAGACATAATTTTGTCTATTTTTCCAGCACATCGCGCACAAAAGCAAGGGAACGATGGGAGCACCAGAACTCTGCTCACATCATGTCGCTTCGTACCGCAAGCTGCAAGTAGTAAGTCTGTGATAAGCGGAATACCGCTATGCTTTCCACTCACGGGACTGAAGGACAATCCCGACCGCTTTTATATACTAAGAAAGAAGAAGAAGATATCGCACAGTCTGGAGTAGAAAATCATCTTTTACCTGCAAAAACGAAACTACAAATCCCACCGTGCATTGGATGGGGCATTTGTGAAACTCCACACCTGTGTAGAACTCACGGGACGGAAGGACAATCCCGACTGCTTTTATATAGTAAGATAATCTAAAGCCATGTATTGCCCACCAATAAAAAAAAGTCGTACATAGTGTTACTCTTTTTGTTTTCCGTTGGGTCCATATGTATGTATTCTGCCCCGTTCGCGGACGAAGTTTTACAATCTACAGCATCCGAAGCTTGTTATTATAAGGACATTATTTTCTTTTTAAAAGAAAGCTTTTCATTGTCGAAGTCTCGTTTTATTACAAGGTAAATACTCCACCTCCCGCTCCCGTCCAGCCAATTATGCATGAGAATTAAGGGGCGCTTTAATAACTGGATCGACTTGCGCAATGTCCATTTAAAAGACGGCTTCATTGTGCCCAGAGGTGTGACCAGAACATCATGTGTGGGTGGGCATTTGGCTTGTCTAGGGGCAAAAATATCCATCCATCCATCCCCATTTTTGTAGGGGGGTCAAATAATAATAACAACATAGTTTTATATAACATACTAGCAGAATACCCAAGGCCTTCACAGCGGAGAAGTAGTGTGTTAAAGAAGTTTTGAAAAAGGAAAGGAAACATTTTAAAAATAACGTAACATGATTGTTAATGTAATTGTAGGTGTTCATATGTGCACTTGGCACCAGGACACCCTAGGCCTCAGTTCGATGATCGACTTTGTGGTTGTGTCGTCGAGCTTGTGGCCATATGTCTTGGACACTCAGGTGAAGAGAGGGGCGGAGCTGTCAACTGATCACCACCTGGTGGTGAGTTGGCTTCGATGGTGGGGGAAGATGCCGGTCAGGCCTGGTAGGCCCAAACGTGTTGTGAGGGTCTGCTGGGAACGCTGGCAGAGTCCCCTGTCAGAAGTAGCTTCAACTCCCACCTTCAGCAGAACTTCGACCACGTCCCGAGGGAGGTGGGGGACATTGAGTCCGAATGGGCCATGTTCTGTGCCTCTATTGTTGAGGCGGCTGACCGGAGCTGTGGCCGTAAAGTGGTCGGTGCCTGTCGCGGCAGCAATCCCCAAACCCGTTGGTGGACACTGGCGGTGAGGGATGCCGTCAAGCTGAAGAAGGAGACCTATAGGACCTTTTTGTCCTGTGGGTCTCTGGAGGCAGCTGATAGGTACCGGCAGGCTTCGGTTGTTGCTGAGGCAAAAACACGGGCATGGGAGGAGTTTGGAGAGGCCATGGAGAACGACTTTCGGACGGCTTCGAGGAGATTCTGGTCCACCATCCGGCGTCTCAGGAAGGGGAAGCAGTGCAGTGTCAACACCGTATATGGTGGGAATGGTGCGCTGCTGACCTCGACTCGGGACGTTGTGGGTCGGTGGGGAGTACTTCGAAGACCTCCTCAATTCCACTAACATGTCTTCCAATGAGGAAGCAGAGCCTGGGGACTCTGAGGTGGGCTCTCCCATCTCTGGGACTGAAGTCACCGAGGTGGTCAAAAAACTCCTTTGTGGCAGGGCCCCGGGGGTGGATGAGATACCGAGTTCCTTAAGGCTCTGGATGTTGTAGGACTGTCTTGTTTGACACGTCTCTGCAACATCGCATGGACATCGGGGACAGTGCCTCTGGATTGGCAGACCAGGGTGCTGATCCCCCTCTTTAAAATAGGGGACCGGAGGGTGTTAGAAAAGTCTATTCGGGGGTTCTGGAGAGGAGGGTCCATTGGATAGTCGAACCTCGGATTCAGGAGGAACAGTGTGGTTTTTGTCCTGGTCGCGGAACAGTGGACCAGCACTACACCCTTAGCAGGATCCTGGAGGGTGCATGGGAGTTTGCCCAACCAGTCTACATGTGCTTTGTGGACTTGGAAAAGGCGTTCGACCGTGTCCCTCGGGGAATCCTGTGGGGGGTGCTCCGGGAGTATGGGGTACCAGACCCCCTGATAAGAGCTGTTCGGTCCCTGTACAACCGGTGTCAGAGCTTGGTCCGCATTGCCGGCAGTAAGTCGAGCCCGTTTCCAGTAAGAGTTGGACTTGAGTGAGGGCTGCCCTTTATCACAGATTCTGTTCATAACTTTTATGGACAGAATTTCTAGGCGCAGCCAGGGTATTGAAGGGGTCCGGTTTGGTGGACTCAGGATTGGGTCACTGCTTTTTGCAGATGATGTTGTCCTGTTTGCTTCATCAGGCTGTGATCTTCAGCTCTCTGGAGCGGTTCGCAGCTGAGTGTGAAGCGGCTGGGATGAGAATCAGCACCTCCAAATCAAAGACCATGGTCCTCAGCTGGAAAAGGGTGGAGTGCCCTCTCAGGGTTGGGGGCTAGATCCTACCCCAAGTGGAGGAGTTTAAGTATCTCGGGGTCTTGTTCACGAGTGAGGGAAGAATGGATTGTGAGATTGACAGGCGGATCGGTGCGGCGTCCGCAGTGATGCGGGCTCTGGATCAGTCTGTCGTGGTGAAAAAAGAGCTGAGCCGTAAGGCAAAGCTCTCAATTTACCAGTCGATCTACGTTCCTACCCTCACCTATGGTCATGAGCTATGGGTAGTGACCGAAAGAACGAGATCGAGAATACAAGCGGCTGAAATGAGTTTCCTCCGCAGGGTGTCTGGGCTTTCCCTTAAAGATAGGGTAAGGAGCTCAGTCATCCGGGAGGGGATCAGAGTAGAGCCGCTGCTCCTCCGCATCGAGAGGAGTTAGATGAGGTGGCTCGGGCATCTGATCAGGATGCCTCCTGGACGCCTCCCTGGTGAGGTGTTCCGGGCACGTCCAACCGGGAGGAAGCCCCGGGGAAGACCCAGGACACGCTGGAGGGACTATGTCTTCCGGCTGGCCTGGGAACACCTTGGGATTCTCCCGGAAGAGCTGGAAGAAGTGGGGGGAGAGGGAAGTCTGGGCTTCTTTGCTTAAGCTGCTACCCCCGCGACCCGACCTCGGATAAGCGGAAGAGGATGGATGGATGGATATCTATATATATATATATCAAAATACCCGCACTTGGCAGCGGAGAAGTAAAAAGAAAAGGAAACATTTTAATAATAACGTAACATGATTGACAATGTAATTGTTTTGTCATTATCATGAGTGTTGCTGGCATATATATATATATATATATATATATATATATATATATATATATATATATATATATATATATATATATATATATATATATATATATATACATGTTTACATATATACACACACACATATACTATGGGGTGCCAAACAGGCAAATAATTTGTCAATATATAAAGTCAAAACCTGAATATATAAAGTCAGCGTCGGAATTTATAAAGTCATTCCTGATTATATAAAGTCAACATCGGAGTATATAAACTCCTTTCTGAATATATAAAGTCAAAGTCAAAATCTATTGATTGAAACGACTCTGAACTGAACTAAGTGAACAAAAACGTATTCAGAAAAATAAATTAAAAAAACACTGTTCGGTTAATTTTTTGAAAATGATGCATGTGCCCTGCCCAGGATTGGTTCCTGCCTTGCTCCCAGTGTTGGCTGGGATTGGCTCCAGCAGACCCCCGTGACCCTGTGATCGGATTCAACGGGTTGGGAAATGGATGGATATTCCAGCACTTACTTTATATATTCCGACGCTGACTTTATATATTTAAGTTTTGACTTTATATATTCTAGTGCTTACTTTATATATTCCGAAATATTCCAGCGCAGACTTTATATATTCAAATTTTGACTTTATATATACTGACGCTGACTTTATACTGTATATTCAAGTTTTGACTTTATTTATTCCGAGAGTGACTTTATATAATCAAGTTTTGACTTTATATAGTTAAATGTAGTCATCATTGCATAACTTTTTCTTTACCATAGAAATTTAAAGACTAAATTCAACTTCCATTCCTAACAAAGATATTTCTGGCGACTAAATAGAACCTACTTATATCCAAATTCGAGCTATTGAGCTGTCGCCTGCCTGCCTGAATAAGTCACCCTCACTTCGCTCTTACTTTTTTACTGTTCATTTAATCATGGCTAGTGGCGGAAAAATTATAAAATGGAAGGAGGATTACACTGAGTATGGCTTTACCAAAACAATTATTGATGGCGAATCGATTATTCATAAAGCTTCAATTGGTGAGCTGTTTTTCTGTGTTAACCTCATATTTTGTCATACTTCTTCTCAAACCAAGGGGGTGTGAGGTTAAAATGAATCGGGAAGCGCTGATCAATGTAATCGGTGTACCAGGAAATCATGCATTGAGAGAAGTTCCCCTTTGCTTGGAATGCAAAGTGTGATTAAATGCGTGATTTTTTAACGCTTATGGAGCACATGCATCGAAGCTTCTCAGCTGTGCTTGTGCTAAGAAAAGGAAACATTTTAAAAATAACGTAACACAATTGTCAATTTAACCTTTTGTAAGTAGTGCCTGGAGGATTCAGTGTGAAGAAACTGTAGAGACAGCGTGTGTATTAACTTGTGGATTTTTCTGTGAATATTTGGTGGCAGCGTCACAAAGTCGCTTCCGTAACACTGCGTGCATTAGCTGCGGAGCTCAGCTCAGAGCGAAATGAGGTGAATGGGAGGGAAGATGATGACGTGACTCCCCCACCCGCCTTAACTGTCAATTCCCCACAAACACAGTCTCTCGGAATTTGCATAAGCACAGCCCTTCACGTGCAATTTTAACTTAGTTACAAAGTCATCAAAACTCTCGTTTATATCCTGGGTCCACTCATTAAACTTGTATCCCGCATTACCCGTGGGCATTACAAACGCCAGCAGCAGCCTGTCTATGAACTTAATTTAAACTTTAGGTTTACACCTTCCTTTGTTTCCGAAGTAGCAGCACTCATGAATATGGTTGTATATGTCATTCGCTCGCTTCTTATTGTTTCACTGCCTTCTCAATTGTATGTAATGCATGTTTCCTTCGGCGCTTTTTGGAGCTCTTCCTGGTTTTCTACGCACTGCGTTGACAGTCAGTTCACGTGATTACGTGGGAGGCGTGATGATGTCACATGAAACTCCGCCCCCCCACAGCTTTCGAGCTCAACTCCATTACAGTAAATGGAGAAAAATAGCTTCAAGTTATGACCATTACGCATAGAATTTCGAAATGAAACCTGCCCAGCTTTTATAAGGAAGCTGTAAGGAACGAGCCTGCCAAATTTCAGCCTTCTACCTACATGGGAACTTGGAGAATTAGTGATGAGTCAGTGAGTCAGTGAGTCAGTCAGTGAGGGCTTTGCCTTTTATTAGTATAGATAAAAGCAAAAATTGTGGCATAAATCATAACCTATTGTTCAATAAAATTAACAGAGGCAATAGAACTTGTATTATTATTTTTTGTGAACAAATATAGAACTACATCTACAAGGTAAATATCAATAAAGTCAAAGGTATACAACATATGAGAGCAAGAACAGAAACATGGCTCATTGTAGTCATTAGGGAGGCTATAGGATATCAGTTTCCAGTGTTTAACCTGGATATTATCTACAGGACCAGTCTGCAGTTACTCTTGGCAAATTCTGAAATAAATTCATTCATGTCTAGATTTTCTGTGATGTTTTTCTCATGTGACAGAATGACAATTTCTCTTCCTTGAATGTAGCATTGTTCGGCGGAGTGGAGTGAGAATGCGGTTCAAAGTAGAGAAAGAGTTCGCGCATGCAGCTGAAGACACACCAATGATGAGTGCTGTGACACATAGTGAATGCAATATAGAGAAGGCCTCTTTGTACTGCTGAATGCATGAATGCATTTGCATGCTTCAGAGAGATTAGCATCAACTGGCAGTTTATTGATCAACATTGCTTTTGCCACAGCAATTTCATTTTGCAAGCTCATGCTGTTTTGCTCTGTGCATGCAAATGCCTGAAGTGGTTTCAGGAGAGAATGATCAAGAAATAATTCTGATTTTGGCAGGAGAAGCGATGTGGCCCTCAATAATTCAACATTTCTCTGAGAGAATCTTGTCTCCATTTCCACAGTAGCTCTATCAAGAATTCTGAACATAGCCCTTTTAAAAGTCTGATTAGGAGCAATTTGTTCATCAGAGTCACCATGCCCAAGCGTAGACACAACAATATTATCATCAAGCTGTGAATTAACTTTACGTTTCCTTTTGAGCGAATTGGTAGGCCTACTTTCACACTGAGAGAAATGCTTCTCCCAGAATGAGTGGCATCTCATCTCCTTCAGTGTGAAGCTGTCACCACCTCCCCAGCAGTGCACAAATCCACTGCATGTGCCTGTAGAATTGCATTGGCTGGTTTCAGCACACCAACCACATGAAGGAGGAATTTTCATGTACTTAAGAAATTCTGCTTTTTTATTGGGTCAAAAGACCACATGCCTCTATGCAAATGTCAAAAGGGGCAGTGTCAGCCTCTGCTACCTCTGAGAGAAGCCCCCTTATAGCTTCCTCATTGTTGACAATGGACTTTGTGACATCATAATGACTGGTCCATCATATTTCTAGAAGTCTTTTCAGTGTGGGTGTATTGTATGTGTGTGAAACATAATGTCTGTGACAAAATGTGTTCAATGAATTTGACCAGTCAAAGAACTTCTTAGTCAGAGGTTCTGATTCCATTGCATGTATCACTGCTAAATGGAGCTGGTGATTGTAGCAGTGTACATATGGAATGTACTTACCAAATTTGTTTTGTAACAAAGCCTGGACACCACCCCTTGCCCCAGACATGACAGAAGCACCATCAAAACACTGACACACTAAAATGTCTGGGCTGTAACCTAGCTCACAGAGACATGACAGAATTTGGTTACAAATATATTCAGCATCAAGCTGATTCAGTTCAATTAAGCCAATCAGGTGTTCTTCAGGGATGAAGTTCTGGACAAATCTAATCACTACAGACAAATTCTCAATGTTACAGCAATCTCTGGTACCATCACTTTTAATGCAAAGTCCATGAGTCAGCTTTTTTATATTTGGTCCTGATATCTTTTAGCACCATTTTGGCAAGAGACTCAATTATTTCATTTTGAATTACATTGGATGAGTATTTTGCATTGCCTGGGATGTATTTTACAATTTCTACAAGTTTGGCATCTTTTTTGATTGTGTAATCAAAGAACTTAAGGAAAAGTCCCTCCTCCCCACCTTCGTGATTGTGACCACGTAGTGCCAGTTCATTGACTGCAAGGAACTGAACGGCCTCCCCAATGCTTTTCACATAATATCTATTCTTTTCTATCTTTGGCTGGACCCAGTAGTTGAACTATGCTTTCACCCGTCTCTGCCCGGCGCCGATACTCTTGCCATGCAGACGTGCGGAATACTAGACGTGTGTTTGTGGAAGCCGCCACCGTCCTTTCTAGAGCTTTTTCCAATTAGTGTAGCCATGTTTGGTGAATATGCCCTCGCGATCCGAATTGGAAATACTACATTTGCGGCAGGCAAAGCAAAAGCTGGCATCACGGACAACAGAATATTCAAGCCATGGTCGAGACTGATACCAGCTTGCACTAAAACATCTGAGTGTCTTTCCGAATGCGCGCTTGGGATAATTAATTGAAATTGGCTGGGATTTGCTATCCATATTTAAGTCAGGCAGACCGGACTGTATATTTTGTTGAAGGCAGAGGTTTGGAGTACCCGACACGGGCGCAGAAGTGGAGGATTGTGTAGGCTTATCTATATCTTTTGGAGTTTTAGTGCCTGACGTGGGTGCGCTGTGCTCCGTGTTGGTAGCAGCGGCGCTGGGCTCAACCGTGGAGCCAGCAGCTTGCGGAGGGACAGAGGTTAAGATGTCTGCTTTTTAATAAGCCACCTATGTATAGCCTTTGGTGTTACCAACCAGAAAATAACAGAAGAATGGAACGTATACGCTGTTTTAATTAAAGAATGCGGTCAACAGGTTCAAAACGTGCTGCAAAATGTGCGGCGAAGTGAACTTTGAAAATAAAATGTTATTCTTCTCTAGAGTTTTCATTGGACAGACAGAGCATTTCGCAGGGTGGGCACGGCTTGTCTCGGGGCGGTGCCCGCCCCGTGATCACACCTCCGATGTGACTATTGAAATCAAAGTGACAAACAACACTTGTTTACGAAATCCGACCTCGATAAGGTGGATGGATTTTATGAAATGTAGTTTAGAAGTTAACGTGTCGTTGAATTGAATTGAAGAAGAGTCCCATTATATTTTCATAAACAGGCACTTACAGTATATCTTTGACACTAGTCTATGAGCACAATTTTTCCCAACATTTATGTGGTACCTGGAATAAATGAAGACATTGGATATTAAAATAAATCAATACTATTTTTAAAGATGGTTTAAAATGATATATTGTGAATACACGAAATGAGAACAGCAATTGATCTAGACTTTTAGAAAACCTTTAAGATTTCAGTTTAGGAAACCTTTTAGATTACATTCTCAATGGAACACACATAGTCTGCATAAGGTCATGGGGGTTGTCTCACCCTGAATGGTTTTTGAACCCCATTGCGTGTTGCCATGTTGGCTGTTGTTGGAAACCTTTTTCTGACACCTTAAGCACAGGTGTCAAACTCCAGTCCTGGAGGGCCGCAGCGGCTGCAGGTTTTCATTCTGAACACCTTCTTAATTAATAACCAATTTT
>NC_053160.1:110067942-110084461 GCF_016835505.1 Polypterus senegalus | reverse complement strand
AGACTCTACAATTGCGCCACAGCGTGTGACTTGTCTATGCGAGAGTATGTACTGTAGATCGGGGTATATATATACATTTATATAAATACCCGCGTATCGCAGTGGAGAAGTAGAAGTTATGAAAAAGGGAACATTTTAAAAATAACGTAACATGATTGTCAATATACAGTAATTGTTTTGTGAGTGTTATTGAATGTTGCTGTCATCAAGGATTTGATTATCATTATTTCTTTCAATCAGGGTCGTATTTGTACGATGTGTTGTGTTCAAGTTACCTTCCGTGTTTGTCAATCGTTGTAAAGATAAGAGGTTTCATTCATCGATTAGTTTCTTACTGCATCAATAAACAGCTCGTCTTCCTCTTTATCTGAGATGTGACAAACTGCATGCACGGTTTTTTTTACACTGTCTTCCTTTAGCGGACATTCACTTTTTCCACCGTGCTTTTTTTTCCGCAGTAGCTGCACTTATGAATATGATTCTATGTATCAGACGCTTCATATTTTTTTTGCTGCCTTCTCAATTGTGTAATTCGGTTTTGTTCAGCACTCTTTGGAACTGTTGCTTTTTGTCTGTGCACTGCGTCAGTTCACGTGAGCCGCTTGGTGTTCTTGCATCGAAGGTTCCCAGCTGTACTGGTGCCATCTCGTGTAATGTCAGCTAAGACCCGGCACTTAAAAGTTTCTCTCGCAGTTTCGCTGAGTTTGTGCCAAACACCACCCTGACCATCTCATCTTCCTCTGCAGAAGCACAGTCCTTCACACGTGAATATTTACCGGCAGTGTTTGTATTGGATTGCCGCTGATGGACGCCTTATATGGACAGGCACTAAATTACAAACGCTAGTGGCAGCCTGTCTATGAACTTAATTTAATATAAACTTACGGTTCACGCCGTGCTTTGTTTCCGCAGTAGCTGTACTTATGAATATGCTTGTATGCATCATTTGCTTCATAATGTTTTTCTGCCTTCTCAATTGTGAAATGGCGTTTTGTGCTCATCGCTGTTTGGAATTCTTCCTTGTTCTCTACATACTTACGTAGGGAGGCGTGATGATGTCACACGAAACTCCCCCCACGCCATCTCCAACTCAACTCCATTACATTATATTTAGAAAAATAGGTTCCAGTTATGACCCTTACGCGTAGAATTTCGAAATGAAACCTGCCCAACTTTTGTAAGTAAGCTGTAAGGAATAAGCCTGCCAAATTTCAGCCTTCTACCTACACGGGAAGTTGGAGAATTAGTGATGAGTCAGTGAGTGAGTCAGTGAGTGAGTGAGTGAGTGTGTGAGGGCTTTGCCTTTTATTAGTATATATATATATATATATATATATATATATATATATATATATATATATATATACTGTATAAGCTTGGGTCACAGAGTTGCACGAGAGACAGGAAGATGAGACCAGGTTTCCAAGGAAAGAGTAACTTTATTGCTGAGAACACAGGAACAGTATGAAGGCCTTATTCAAAATAGGGTTTTTTCTTCAGCACAACAGCACACAGGTTAAAGCTCCTTTCTTCAAATTTAAAGAACACAAAACCTTCTTCATCAAGCAGGCTCAGCTGCTTGGACACAGCAGCTGGGGCAGACATAGTCTAGAGGAAAGCAGGCAGGAGAGAGAGCAAATGGACAGTTCAGAGCTTGGCTTTAAATGTTCTAAACATCATACAACGAGCACATCATGCAGCTGATCCCACAGAGGGAAAGTTAAGAGTGTTCTTTTTTTGGATTGAAATACTGTCTATGGGCAGTTGTGTTAATTTGCCATTGGTTTACTGTCTAGCAGAGTGGCTGTAGGTGGAAGGAAATGCATGTGGAGCAGTTACCTTGCTGTCTCTGGGCAGCTGCTGCCTCCGTCAGAGATGGTGAATCACCATCTTCACCAGTTACACAGTTCATATAATTACATTTACTTTCAAAATGGTTTTTCATGCTAGTCCTTAAAAAAATGTTTAACACTAGATATAGGTCAACCTTACATTGTGTACAACAGATTGAGGATTTTGTGTTGCAAATCACACATCTTTTAAATCTTTTTAAATTTTTAATTTTACAACAAATCTTTTTAAATTTTAAATCACACCTCTTTTTTCACACCCTGTCTTCTGTTGCAGCTGCCCTACATTATAGTTTGTTTTATATTTATTTTTGCAGTTGTTGCTTTTTATATTCATTCCATGTATGGAATAAACTAAGTACATACAGGTATATATATTTTAATACCAGTCTTCTCCAAAACTGGGTTTAGGGGTGGGGACAATGCATTTGCTGGCAGCCCTGTGCACAGGACTGAAAACACCTCCAGAGCTAGTCACATACATCACACATACACCTAAATCAGTGTTTCGAAGCCACTTCTGGGTTGCAGGTGGCTGTAGTTGGGTAGCAAGCACATGAGACTTGTTAATGGTATAATTCGTTCCCCTCCACTGAAGTAATCGACAGAGGTGTGGGAGATTTTTTACTCCATTTCTAATCATGCTCACTTCATGCCTTCCAAAGGGCCTGTCTTTTATTTCATTGTCCATTTGTAATCACACTCTTTCCTGCAAGGGGGTGGGAGTTGAAGTAAGTGTGATTAGAAACAGGAAAAAACTATTTCACTTTGTTGGGAGAGGGGTGTAAGGGGGGAATTATACAATGAACAAGTCAGAAGCTGAAAAGGTTTTAATTTCTCCTCATTTGCTTGTAGTCCTGCAACGCAAGTGGCTTGATTCAGTGAAACTTCAACAGACACAGATACAGTGTAACAGCACTCACTGGAACATTAAGAAATGTTGTTAGTACTCTAAGTTGAAGTAATTGAAAGAGCAATGCTCAGAAAACTAACATAGGGAGAACCTGTAGCAGGCAGCATCTGGGTAATGCTTGAACTATAAAACTGCACCACAACACTTCAAAGTAATACTATAAGCAGTACTTACAAATCAATCACAGCGTCATATCCTTCAAAAAACACATCATTCTCAATAGAGTCAAAACTGTGATGAAAATCTGACTCAAGCTCTTTATGTTTCATATCACTAGTATTCTGTAACTTTTTATGACTTCTTCAACCATAATTTTCTTTTTTATTTTTTATTAAGAAGACATTTCCCTATTACAAACTTCAAGTTTTATTGCACATCAAAAAAACAATCCCCATACACTCTCACTGAAGCGTATGCATAATAGGATCTAAAGATGAGCTGTCACACACCTAACTTATTTCTTGCCTATTAGTCACAGTTGTAACATGTAGTATGAATGACCAATCCTAGACAGCTATACATCTTTGGGATGCTCTGAACCTCTGCTAATGATAGTAATGAGTCTTTCACTGTATGTGGATCGAAGTAGTTGGGATCTTTGATAAAAGCAGATTCAGTCAGCTTTCATGTACTGCTCGCCTTGGTACATAGATGTGTCACTTGCATTTTTTACTAATGAAAAAGAGCAGACAACATGAAAACAGAATTTAATTGAAAGAAGACACCCTTGGATATGTAAAAATACCATTATTGCTTTTTATTGACTTCTGGGTTTATTGCAGCAAACATAAAAACATTTGAAATAAACTATGGACACCTTGTGAGTAAGTGGTTCAATGGGCTATTACCACTCAAACATTTCACCCTATCTAGACTGAAGTGCTCACAGCCTTTTAGTCCTGTCTGTAAAGAACTTTCTGTACTCTGTTACAATGTATTCACACAAACTCAGTAATGAGAACTCAGTAATTCATAACATTAGGCTTGGTTCTCCTAATTTAGAGAATCTTTCTTAACCTGTTCCTTTTATTTGACCACACCAAGTTTGCTTTTCAAGAGAGGCTAAGTCTTTTACATGCATACCCTCTGAAGTTTAAAATGTCATCAACTAATCAACAGGAGGTATATCAGTATTCAAACAGAATATACCTAATGATTTCTGCATATTCCTTGTCCTTTCCTTTGCTCTCCCTCCATTTTCGGAACATGACTGAAGCATCAACATTGGCAGGAGAGAAGGTGTTGGGCTCATTCAGTAGAGAGATAACACTGAGCAGAATAGTCCTAAAATAGACAAAACTTAAAATGTACTAGAAGTTTTTTAGATAGTAGAAAAAGCATTAAAGGTTAAAATGCTCTTGTTCTTAAGACATACTAATATAAGTGAAAGTGTGTGACATTTAGAAGGAAGCAAAAGGGGAACAGTTTTAAATTAAATATGTTACATAACACACAATGATCACATTAAGTCCATTGTCTAACTTGATATGACCAGGTTTAACCATATCATGTAATGACATTATCTATGGCCCTAAAAAATTACTTAACATATAAGATATGTAATCACTTATCTTATAACTCAGTCTTTCTTAGTTACTGTGGTCTTACCTTGACTTAATCTGCCCACTCACACCCTGAAAGTCAAGCTACCAAACTAGCCTATCAAATATCTTCAGTTTATGATTATAGCCAGTTAAAGGCCAGATGTTATTTTAATATTCATGGAAAATGTCAATTCCATCCTTGCCCCTAATGTCTGTACCCATTCCCTCCCTAAATTCCCATAGTAAATATCCATTACTTAACCCCAAAATTGGTGGCATTGTATTTTAGCAATAAACAAAATAAAATAACAGTCGTTTAGTATAGAGATAATATTAATTTATCAGTTTGAACGTTGTAACTTTTATTATGATGATTAAAATAATTTAAACTGAGATTTTAACAAACATTTTCAGCATTTCAAAATATTTGGCTATATAATGTAATATAATTCCATGAGACTTAAAGTGCCCATATACCAGAATGTTACACCAAAAAAGACCAAGTTTATACAGGTGCACATACTAAATTAACAGTGTGGAAATAAATGTTAACAAAATGAAGTGAAAACTGGATAAAATTCTTCAACAACCAAGGTCTGAACAGTCCTATATTCACTTCCATTAAATTGGGAAAGATAAAAGATTGGAAATATGATTTGACTGGGATGGAATTGCAGAGTACTTAGGATAAGGGAATGCACGATTTTTAGATAAACATCTTAACTAGACAAATAAAAATGGCACAGTGACAAAAGTGCATGGGACAAAAAGGCACCAACAAAACAGCATGGCAACAAATTTGCACAGGAAAAATGCGTGCCACTAATAAGCTGCATTTTCATCTCAGACACTTGCTGTGGAAAAGGGGTTTAATATAATGGACACTTACAAAAACAACAAATCTTTTGGACAATAAAATGTGGTTAGGTTTAACTTTTGTGCCTGGTGTTGACATTCTTGCTGCTTTTAAAGAGCTAGTGAATACTTTTAAATATTAAGCATGCTTTATTACAGAAGAAAATAGAAAGTTTAGTTTTATATCATTGTATACTAAAGGTATTGTTTTTATGTATTCCTTTTGATCTTGGTTAATATATGAACCTACACCCTAAGAATTTTATCACATAAAAATGTGTTTTATGTCTGTGCATTAATGCCAGAGGTAATGTCTTTTGGTATGGACATGTATGTGAACTGTGTGTAACTATATATAAATACATTATGCTAGTATCTACTGAAACCATCCTAATTTTTATTATAACATGACATGGATTTTCAGTTACTGTATTTTTGAAAATATCTAGATAATTGACTGCAAGAGTTAACACCAGTATATATATACTGTAGGTGCTGCTTCTAGACTTGTTGTGAAGGACTGCAAAGTACAAGAACCATTTTATTTACATAGGCTTGTGGCTCTCCTTCATTTGTGTTCTATGTATAGTGTTTCTACTTGAATTACATTTTTATTCTACATATACATATATATCTTTCCAGTAAATAAAACTAACCCCAAAGGGGTTTACTGTCTGGGCTCATTGCATACAATGCATACATGTCACCATGCTCTTTTGTAGATGTCCTTTTTTCATACCACCAATGAAGATAAAGTGAGAGCCCAGACAACAAAAATGTAGGTACTGTATATAAAGTGTGTTCCTCTGTAATTGTGAGCACATATAGCTATCGTTAAACCACTTTCAATAATCTTCTTCATCTTTTCTCACGTCTATGTAGGATCAAGGCTTCATCAACCTTCTCCGGACAGCTTGGCCCTGCACCTCCTCCTCTGTTAAAACCTTTTCCTTCAGATCTTCTTTTAGTTTATCCATCCACCTCTACATTTGGCCTCCATTGGCTTCTGTTAATCTGTACTTCCATCCCCAGCTCCCTTTTTCTCACAAATTTAATATCTCTCCTCATCACATGTCCATACCACTTCAACCTACTTTCCTCTACTTTCTTAGATATCTGTTCCACTTTGGTTGTATCTATGATTGTCTCATTTCTTGTTCTGTCCTTTTTTTAACTCCACACATCCATCTCAACATTCTCATTTCTGCTACATCTACTTTCTTCTCCTGCATTCCCTTTACTCTCCATGTCTCAGCTACATACATCATTTCTGGTCTTAGTACTTTCTGAAAACTCTTACATTTAATCACCCTAATTTTCAATCATACCATACCCCTGATACCTTCTTCCAATTATTCCATTCACACTGCACAATAATCAATACAAGTTTTTAATGAAATGGGCTTAAAAGTGTTAACTGTTATGACTACCTCTAATAGATAGATAGATAGATAGATAGATGGATGGATGGATGGATAGATAGATAGATAGATAGATAGATAGATAGATAGATAGATAGATAGATAGATAGATAGATAGATAGATACTTTATTAATCCCAAGGGGAAATTCACATAATCCAGCAGCAGTATACTGATACAAAGAGACAATATTAAATTAAATAATAATAAAAAATGAAAAGAATTAAAATAAAATTAATGTTTGCATTTACTCCCCCGGGTGGAATTGAAGAGTCGCATAGTGTGGGGGAGGAACGATCTCCTCAGTCTGTCAGTGGAGCAGGACAGTGACAAAAGTCTGTCACTGAAGCTACTCCTCTGTCTGGAGATGACACTGTTAAGTAGATGCAGTGGATTATTCATGATTGACAGGAGTTTGCTTAGTGCCCATCGCTCTGCCACAGATGTTAAACTGTCCAACTTTAATCCTACAATGGAGCCTGCCTTCTTAACAAGTTTGTCCAGGCGTGAGGCGTCTTTCATCTTTATGCTGCCACCCCAGCACACCACCGCGTAGAAGAGGGCACTCGCCACAACCGTCTGGTAGAACATCTGCAGCATCTTACTGCAGATGTTGAAGGATGCCAACCTTCTCAGAAAGTATAGTCTGCTTTGACCTTTCTTACATAGAGCATCAGTATTGGCAGTCCAGTCCAATTTGTCATCCAGCTGCACTCCCAGATATTTAAAGGTCTGCACCCTCTGCACACAGTCACCTCTGATGATCACAGGGTCCATGAGGGGCCTAGGCCTCCTAAAATCCACCACCAGCTCCTTGGTCTTGCTGGTGTTAAGGTGTAAGTGGTTTGAGTCGCACCATTTAAAAAAGTCTTTGATTAACTTTCTGTACTCCTCCTCCTGCCCACTCCTGATGCAGCCCACAATAGCAGTGTCATCAGCGAACTTTTGCACGTGGCAGGACTCCAGAGTCATATTGGAAGTCTGATGTATATAGATTGAAAAGGACCGGAGAAAGTACAGTCCCCTGCGGCGCCCCTGTATTGCTGCACACAATGTCAGACCTGCAGTTCCCAAGACGCACATATTGAGGTCTGTCTGTAAGATAGTCCACAATCCATGCCACAAGGTGTGAATCTACTCCCATCTCAGTCAGCTTATCCCTAAGGAGCAGAGGTTGGATGGTGTTGAAGGCGCTAGAGAAGTCCAAAAACATAATTCTTACAGCACCACTGCCTCTGTCCAGGTGGGAGAGGGATTGATGAAGCATATAGATGATGGCATCCTCCGCTCTCACCTTCTCCTGGTATGCGAACTGCAGAGGGTCGAGGGCGTGACGGACCTGTGGCCTCAGGTGGTGAAGCAGCAGCCGCTCCATGGTCTTCATCAGATGTGACGTCAGAGCAACAGGCCGGAAGTCATTCAGCTCACTAGGACGTGAGACCTTTGGGACAGGAGTGATACAAGATGTTTTCCAAAGCCTTGGGACTCTCCCCTGTTCCAGGCTCAGGTTGAAGATGCGCTGTAGAGGACTCCAACGCACAGGCCTTCAGCAATCGTGGCGATACACCATCTGGACCCGCTGCTTTGCTGGCACAAAGTCTTTTCAGCTCTCTGCTCACCTGGGCTGCTGTAATTGTGGGTGGGGATGTCTCACCTATGCTGGTATCAGCAGAAGGATGGTTGGAGGATGCAGTACTCCGAGGTGAAAGTGGGTTACTGTGATCAAACCTATTAAAGAAGTTGTTCATTTGGTTTGCTCTCTCCACGTCTGTCTCGATGGCGGCACCCCGCTTCGAGCTGCAGCCAGTGATAATCTTCATCCCATCCCACACTTCCTTCATACTGTTGTTCTGCAACTTCTGCTCCAGCTTTCTCCTGTACTGCTCTTTCGCCACCCTGAGCTGGACTCGGAGTTCCTTCTGCACGCACTTCAGCTCATGCTTATCACCACCTTTAAAAGCCCTTTTCTTCTGGTTCAAAAGGCCCTTGATGTCACTTGTAATCCATGGCTTGTTGTTAGCATAGCAGCATACTGTTCTTACTGGAACTACAATGTCCATACCGAAGTTGATGTAATCAGTTGTGCATTCAACAGCCTCTTCAATGTTCTCACTATGTGACCCAAGCAATACATCCCAGTCTGTAGTTCCAAAGCAGTCTCTCAGAGCCTGCTCTGCCTCAGGGGACCACTTCCTGAATGAGCGTGTGGTTGTAGGTAGCGCCCTCACTCTTGGTTTGTATTGAGGCTGAAGCAGAACCAGGTTATGATCTGCTTTCCCAAGCGCAGGCAGTGGGGTGGCGCTGTATGCGTCTTTAACGTTTGCATATAGTAGGTCAATAGTCCTGTTTCCCCGAGTGTTACAATCCACATACTGGGAGAAGGCAGGTAATGTTTTGTCCAGCGTTACATGGTTAAAGCCTCCAGCGATTAGCACAAGTGCCTCAGGGTGCTGCGTTTGTAACTTAGCAACTACGGAATGGATGATGTCACTCGCCATCTCCGCGCGTTGAGGGGATGTAAACAATAACAGCAATCACGTGTCCAAACTCTCTGGGCAAGTAATAGGGACGCAGACTTACGGCCAACAGTTCGATGTCCCTGCAGCAAGTGGAGATTTTAATGTTTACATGTCCTGAGTTGCACCACTTTGTATTGACATAGAGAGCGAGTCCTCCTCCTTTCTTCTTTCCACAGGTACTTGCGTCTCTGTCCGCTCTAACTGTGCTAAACCCGGGTAGCTCCACGTTAGCGTCTGGGATGATAGGCGTTAGCCACGTTTCACTAAAACACAGCAAGCTGCATTCTCTGTAGGTTCTGACATTTTTCACCAGCACAGCCAGTTCGTCGATCTTATTTGGTAGTGAGTTTACATTTCCCAGAATCACAGAAGGCACCGACGGTTTATAACACCATTTTCTCTCAAGTTGTCTCGATTTAATCTTATTTTTTATCTTTGCGCCGGCTCGGTAATTGGTAATTGGATGATAAAACTAATATTTTAGTTCTTTGGTCTGTTTTCTTCTTGCTTGTCTATTTAGATTAATCGATTTGCTAATTATTTCATCCACTTGATTTACATAATAATTTCTTTGTGTTTTGTCTTATTATTTAGTTAAATTATTTAAATTTAGTCCTGCTTCTTTACTTCCCTCAGGTCCTGCTGTAAGTGAGAATGCAGTTAACCAAGGAGTGTACTGACTAGCAGCTAAACAGTATTATTTTTTTCAAAAGGAGCAGGAGATAACCTTGTTTAGAAAAATACTGCAAAGCAAGGTTGAAAACAGAAGATAATAAAACCAAAACCCAAACCAGAAAGAAAAGTAGTCAAAAGATGGGGAAGTGGGCCCTGTGAATCTACAAAGTGCTTTGAGTAGTGAAATAAATTCTATACAAATGTAAAGAATTATTATTATTATTAAAAGAGAGTTGCAAAGGTCAATAATAAAGTCATAAAAAAGTTGCACAAATTGCTAAATTTTAATCCAATCTCAGATAATGAATAAAGTCCCTATGGCGATCCTTAATACCATTGTACAACATGCCATCATATATCATACACTTCCATTGCAACAACAATCAACCATCTTCCCTTGGGAACAAGCTAAACTTTAAAAAATGGTGATGTTAATTAATGAATTAGGACAACATTGAAAATGATGGTAAAAAATTGTTAACCAAGGCGGTACTTCAAAAAACTAATAGCAGAATTAGATTCCTTGGATTAAAAAAAATCCCCAAAACAAGATGGTTTTGATTTTCACTTGTAAATTAAAACCTAGGAAAAAATAAAGAAATTTGCAAATCATAGAAGAGCCCCCACCCTCATCTAGGTCACAGGCTCTGAACTCATCCATCAGGCTTTGAAGGACATCAGCAGTGAAACCTAAACAGGAGATCTGCAGCATGAATATCACTTGAGTGAACCCAATAACGATCTTTAGGGCCATAACCATTACAATTTACCAAGTACTCTACATCCTTACTTATACTGTGGGCGTCTATAATGTACTGGACTTCATATTCATTATGGACAACATATTAATTTTAATTTCAGTTTTAATCTAGACACATCGGAGGTTAAATGGATTTTAAAATGAACAGGAAGCACCAAAATATATAATACGGATCAAACTCATATTCTAACGACATACGGGCCAATTTAAGAAGATGCTAGTTTACAAGGCAGAATTCAAAGGTGAAAATCAAGGGTGGCAAGCCACAGTCTTTCTTGAGTTTTAAATATAGCAGCAAGTCACCTTCTACAATCCACAAATTATCTTTAGGTTCCCCTGAAATAGCTGCCATGTGCAACATAGATTTCTCAGATAATTGGATGCATTAGGTATGGATGAAGAAACTGAGGAAGAATCCAAAGTGAAAATCCATACAAGCATTCAAATGGTAATGATCAGAGGACTGAATGATAAAGAACATTTTTTGCAAATTCAGCCTGAACGAATAGTACTCTCTCTGTCTGACCTTTAGTCTTAAGGTGATAACCGATAGATACATTTAAGCAGTACCTTAAACTTACAAGATGTTTTCCAAAATCTGAATATAAACTGTGATCCTTGGTCAGAAATGATTGAATAGCAGCTTTTCATAAATAACTTCTTCTTCTTCTTTCAGCAGCTCCCTTCTTTCAGCACAGTAGATCATCTTTTTCCATATCTTCCTGTCCCTGCAGCTGAAAAACACACCCACAGCATGATGCTGCCACCGCCATGCTTCACTGTGGGGACTGTATTGGACAAGTTGGGAGCAGTGCCTGGTTGTCTCCACACATACCGCTTAGAATTAAGGCCAAAAAGTTCTATCTTGGTCTCATCAGACCAGAGAATCTTATTTCTCACCATGCATAAAATATATGGGTAACTCTGGAGAGAATTTAGACCTACAACAGACTTTGCATGCAGAAATGTAGTTTTTCATTTTGTTTTTGTATATTTTCCTAGCTGTAGTACTGCTTAAGATTCACTAATGTTCTAAGATACTCCAGGTTGGCCAAACATTCTAGACACATGATCCAACACAGGGCCTCTCAGATTCTGAGGAACATAATAACTGTCTGAAGGTGACTTAAAGGTGTCAGGTTTAGTAGATTTGGCTGCCAAATTTGACTTTCCAAAGAAGAAGATAGAGTAGAAACTGTAGAATGCAGAAATTCATCTTCTTGAATAATGGATTCAGGTGGGCACAACTCATTTACTTCCATCTCAGTATTCTTCCTTAATTGTCTATTCTCTTCAGTCTGCAACACATTTAGCACTTTGGAATCCTCCAGCTTTTCTAACATCTGCAGCTGGAAGCATGCTAAATCATTCTTTTCTTTTCAATATTGGACCTTTAGCTTTGCAGGTTGATTAACACTGCCCTACTTACAAATTCCTAATATGTACCCCTGAAATCTAACAGGAGGCAGGGATAATCTTCTGGTGGATATGCTGCGAACACTTGAGGAGGAGGACAGTAAGGAGCTTCCAGCAGCCACAGTGGCAAAGGGAGGAAGGGGTTGTTAACAACCTACTGAAGACCAGACTCCGAGAGAAAGGGAGAAAGAGCTGGATGTTTCTCCTATAGCTGTTACTGTTGAATTGAGAGGTGAGTCGGTTGAAGAGGAGGAGAGTGACAGATACTGGGTGCCTCTTACCCAGTCACAGAGCAGCTCCAACAGCGATGTGGATAGGTACCAGTATCAAAGGAAGGAAGGGGAGCAACAAGCTACCAGAGAGCCCAGTTTTAAGAGTGTTCAGTGTTGGCAGACAGTGCCACGGGCAGATGGCTGCAACAGCAGCAGGCCACAGAGCTGATTGATGTACCATATGTAGCCACCATCTAGGCAGCTACGGTTGTACCATGCGCTTTTGCAGTTTTTGCATTATTCAGTGTCTTGGCAGAGCAGAAGGCCATTGTGGTCTATAATCTCTGCCAGAAGAATGTGCACAGGGGGCAGCCTGGTTCTTATAGGGGCACTACATTAGAAGAATCTATTCAGGGATTACGGACTCATTCGTATGAAGATTTTTCCTTAGAACCTAACTATTAATTGTTAGCGGAAAGCACAAACATCCTTCGCAATTTTTTATGGCTTTTTTCGTGGCAATACTGTGCCACCTTAGTGAACTGGAAGCAACCGCTGAGGGAAACACGGTTTGGGATGGTGAAAGTAGCCAATCCGAGAGCGTTATTCATTTCTTTTGCTGCTGATTGATTGCTGCCCTGTGACACGTCTCCAGGTGAGTGTCCTCGTGTTTTCCATTTTGCTATTGTATTCATTTTGTTATTCTTAAACACACAAGATGTCGCCAAAATGCCCTACACCTTCTAAGGCTTCTGGCACTGAGCCTAAGCACCAGAAGAAGTTTAAAACACTCCAGGAGAAGGTTGAACTACTGGATTTGCTCCGGGAACTAAAAAGTTATGCTGCAGTAGTACGCCACTATGGCATTAATGAAAGCACCGTACACTACATAGAGAAGAACGAAGCAGCGACCTGGAGTACCGTATCTGTAAGCTTCTGTGATAGTGCCAAAAACGTAACGACAGTAAGGAATAAAAACATCCTCAGGATGGAATCTGCCTTGGCATTGTAGATCACCGACTGCAGGAAGAAGAATATCCCCTTAGACGGTAACATCACCCGTGAAAAAGCACGGAAATTGTACCAGCAGTTCACTAGAAGAGACAATGTAGAAGGTACCGAAGAACCGCAACCAAGACCATCAACAGCACTAGAGCCTGAGGATTTTCAAGCCAGTAAGGGATGGTTTAATAGTTTTCATCATCATCAATATCATTCATCATTGGTGAGTACCCATACATTTTACTGTATTTTAATTACATAAAATTATTATATATTTACTCTACTTATAACAAAGAAAATGACAGTGCATACCAAAGAAAACGCGTTTGTGTGAATTACAGTACGTATAGCGGTAACTGGTATTTTACTGTACATTCTAGCACCGTGGGAGATATAGCAGTACAGTACTGTACAGTATATGGGTTTACCTTTACATTCTGTTTTAGGTAATGTATTAAGATCATTTTTTAGGTAATATATTAATGTATTAAGCTGAGTTTGCAACAAAATTAAAGTGCTTTGGGGGCATACTGTATTTAGGATAGTTTTAAAAGTATTTGTGTGCTAATTTCAAAGCCAAATAAAATGAAAACATATAACTAAATGAATACCTCTAACGCAACATGAAACATAATTTTCTTTCAATTTATTATGTTTTACTATTTTTTGCTATGGTTAATTATTCGCTGTAATGTAAAATAGTTAGTTCTATTATGCATATTTAACAGTTCCCATGAAAATAACAATTTGTTTTAAATTGTACATCCTTTTACCCATACGCAAGCAGCAGAGCCACAAAGTGATGGGCGCTATGGGGTTGCCTTGCGAAACTGTAGTCAGTAAAACAAAGTAAGGTCAATACCAGAAGGTTAAAGAAAAACAATTGTCTAAAGCAAAATGCAAACCAAAACAATAGTAAACGTTTTTGAATAATGGATAAAGTCTCATGATGATGATCCTTTATAGTATAAAGTTTGTACCATATGTAACATTACATTATCAATCGTGCACTCCCCAAAGAGTCATGGGAAATAAGCTCAAAGTCCTGCTTCCAGTCCTTTGTTGTAGGATTAGGGACATGTATGTGCCTTAATGTTAAGGCTGAGTTTATAGGATTCTTTTTACTTTTATTGTGACTTGGATTTGGTACTACTGTTATTATGCTGTTTATTTGACTCTGATGGCCTAAGCTTGAGTAACAGCAGAATATAACTTTATTTCCAACTGTATGTTGGAAGTGTATCATTAAGCACTTGTAACTGCCAAAATATGCTATTCCTGTGTATGTTGTACAGTAAATTACATCTTTCCAGGTGGATGGGGTGCCAGTCCTTTGCAGGGGTAAATCCCACACACATACCAAAGCAGAAAAGAGATTCAGCAGGGATGCTACAGTCAATCAAGTAACAGAAACCAATAAAAAAGTATTGGTTTAATTTTAATCCAGTCTTTTACTTAAATAATATTTTGAAACAGGGTAATGTAGTAGTCTAGTGCCAAGCTTTCTTGCCTTGGAGTTTCAGGAGCTTAGGCTTAATTTTTAGCCTTAATTTTTTTTTTTTTTTACATTTTTTATTTGTCAGGGTTGATTGGTCCAAATGAATATGTCCAGTGAAACACAGGGGCTCTTTCCTAGACTGATTCCTTCTTCCGACCCTATATTACAGATATTGGCATTACATATTTCCCAAAGCAATTTTGTGAGCAAAATTGCTTACATGCATAAAACCATTAGAATGCATGGAAAGCAATACTATAATACTTCTAACACACATATAGCAGTAAGGCACAGACACAGAACAGTATTAAAATGTTAATCACATATTCATTATGGAGTGAATTATATTAGATGTCGCTATATCTGATGCACGGTATGTGACGTAAATGCACTTGTAGAAATATAGTACACTATATACATGGTAAAACGTTCACAAAATTTTGCATTAAGGAGTGGTCAAAAATTTCACAGAGATGATGTCAGAAACTAATGGGCAGCTAGAAGAAGTAATTTCTGCTAAAAGAGGCAACATCAACTTCTCAGGCCAAGAGTGTACTTATGTATTTTTCCCCAGTAAACCATTACATCTCTTGATATTTTTGTTGAATAAATGATTGAAAAGGCAAATTTTCCTTGTACGTTTATTCAGGTATATCACTTTCATATGTAGGAACTGTTTACATGAAATACACTTAAATTAACTGCATATTGTTCATTAGTTTAAGGCATCTGATTGTAAGCAACCCATAACAATATAATGGTGCACAGAATCGTCAAAGTATTCCAAATACTATAGCTGCTTTAGCATTGTTACTGCCAGTGCACCACTCAGAGTATTTAATCCACTGTATCTAAATGTGGAATCCAGGAGCAGACTGTGTCTCAAAACCCATCCTTCAACAAGTGAAGTGACAAGGTTGACCCATTCAGCCCATTATTCATTGTAATTTTCTTAAAATTTGTGATGAGTATGTAGCTCGCCACCTGCTATGAGCCTATGATATGAACTCTATCTAAACTGTTGCCAAAATTAATCTGTACACTGTTGTTTAGACACAACTTAAAATTTGACGACATGCTTAGAAATAAAATTTTATGAAAAACAAAAATTTACTAACATGGCTTACACATTATTAGAGTACATGTCAAATGTCAATGTCATGTCCAAGTGTCAGTACCCTAGTAGGCTAGTAGCTGCTCATTTACAATGGAATAAATTATAACCAAGGTTATAATGAAAACCTCACATGACTGAAATGTTCCATTAACTTATAAACTATAAATGTTCTGTCCTAATATGAAAAATTCCTGTCCTGTGCTTTATAACTTTATTTCATCATACTAATAATCGCAGCTGAAAACCTCTAATTATTGCTCACGCTGACGACCAGAGAACAATAAAATGCATAATCTAAACCAATTATTAGTACCGAAGAATTTAAATACTAGATATGAGATAAAATAAATTGCAATAATGTATATGCTTAATGAAATGTAAGTACAATCATCTCACTGTAAACTTGCACTGCAGTTATAATATTGCACAACCAGAGCCACTTTATAAAGCACGTATTTACATATGATGACGACTGGCTTCTAAGTCGATTGAGATTTCCAAGCGCTATCTTCTTGGAGCTCTTGATATCATTTCTAACATGAAACACAGCAAACATTGTTTATTGCATTATACAGATAAGTTTAAACATACAGATAAACTTCATTAAAATAATGTTTATTGCTAATAATTAAACATGTGAGGACACGGTGGACAGCGGTAGCAACGAGCTGGCACCCCGTTCAGGGATTGGTCCTGCTTCGCGCTGTATGCTTGCTGGGTTTGGTGGGACCCTGGATG
>NC_053160.1:109992494-110067442 GCF_016835505.1 Polypterus senegalus | reverse complement strand
CACCAAAATAAACATGCCATTCTTGATAAATTTTAGTCGGAATTTAGAACAAATCACAGCACAGAAACTGCACTCGTTAAAGTAGTAAATGATTTGCGGGTAAATGCAGACAGACACCAATTATCTGTTCTCATCCTCTTAGATCTGAGTGCTGCATTCGACACCATTGATCATAATATTCTTAGAAATCACCTTAGTTAATGGGTGGGCCTCTCTGGCAGTGTCTTAAATTGGTTTGAATCCTACCTGGCAGGGAGAAAATTCTTTGTTAGTTGTGGTAATTACATCTCAAAGACACATGATATCCGATATGGTGTTCCACAAGGCTCTATCCTGGGTCCACTGCTATTCTCAATCTACATGCTTCCGTTATGTCAGATTATCTCAGGACACAACGTGAGCTACCACAGCTATGCTGATGACACACAGCTGTATTTATCAATAGCACCTGATGACCCCGATTCTCTTGATTCACTAACACAATATCTGACTTGTATCTCAGAATGGATGAATAGTAACTTTCTCAAGTTAAATAAAGAGAAAACTGAAATCTTAGTGATTGGCAATAATGGATACAATGAGGCTATTAGAAATAAACTGGATACATTAGGATTAAAAGACAAGACGGAGGTGAAAAGCTTAGGGGTAACTGTTGACTGTAATCTAAATTTCCATCCATCCATCCATTTTCCAACCCGCTGAATCCGAACACAGGGTCACTGGGATCTGCTGGAGCCAATCCCAGCCAACACAGTGCAGGAACCAATAATGGGCAGGGTGCCAGCCCACCGCAGGACACACACAAACACACCCACACACCAGGGCCAATTTAGAATCGCCAATCCACCTAACTGGCATATCTTTGGACTGTGGGAGGAAACCGGAGTGCCCAGAGGAAACCCACGCAGACGGGGAGAGAACATGGGGAGGACCCGGGAAACGAACCCGGGTCTCCTAACTGCGAGGCAGCAGCGCTACCACCGTGTCGTCCTAATCTAAATTTTAAATCACATGTTAATCAGATTACTAGGAGAGCATTTTTTCATTTAAGAAACATAGCTAAAGTTAGACCTCTTATATCATTGAAAGATGCTGACAAATTAGTTCACGCGTTTGTTTTCAGTCGACTAGATTACTGTAACGCACTCCTCTCAGGACTACCCAAAAAAGACATAAATCGTTTGCAACTAGTGCAGAATGCAGCTGCTAGAATCCTAACTAGAAAAAGAAAATCTGAGCACATCTCTCCAGTTTTGATGTCACTACACTGGTTACCTGTGTCATTCAGGATTGACTTTAAAATTCTGCTTATGGTTTATAAAGCTTTAAATAATCCCGCCCCATCTTATATATTGGAATGTCTGCCACCTTATATTCCAAATCATAACCTCAGATCCTCAAATGAGTATATCCTTAGAATTCCAAGAACAAAACTTAAAAGTGGTGAGGTGGCCTTCTGCTGTTATGCACCTAAAATCTGGAATAGCTTGCCAATAGGAATTCGCCAGGCTAATACAGTGGAGCACTTTAAAAAACTGCTGAAAACACATTACTTTAACATGGCCTTCTCATAACTTCACTGTAATTAAAATCCTGATACTCTGTATATCCAACTCATGGTGGCTCTAAAATCTGTACTAACCCCTACTCTCTCTTCTGTTTCCTTTTCCGGTGTCCTTTTGGTGGTGGCTTGCACCACCACCATCTACTCAAAGCACCGTGATGTTCCAACAATGATGGATGGATTAAAAGCCAGAAGTCTGTATGACCATCAACATCAAGTGACTCCGTGAGAACCCTAACAACAAAAAGGACTATTTCATTTATGTTAGGTAGAATGCCCAGAGGGGACTGGGCGGTCCCGTGGCCTGGAACCATAGCAGATTTTATTTTATTTTTTCTCCAGCCATCTGGAGTTTTTTTTTTGTTTTTTTTCTGTCCACCCTGGCCATCGGACCTTACTCCTTTTCTATGTTAACTAATGTTGTCTTATTTTAATTTCTTATTTTGTCTTTTATTTTTATTTTCTTCATTATGTAAAGCACTTTGAGTTACATTTTGTATGAAAATGTGCTATATAAATAAATGTTGTTGTTGTTGATATATACAATAATACCATATAAGCAGTGGTAAATCTGTGAGATTAGCCATTCTAAGGCTACATATAAATAATACTGTACAATAGGGGAAAGTAGAGCAATATATACAGTATATTACTCTACCAAAATAAAAAACCATTTAACTTTGATACAGAAAGTAAAATTACTGGTCAGGTTCACCCAATAAATTTACATAGAAATGGATGGACAACTTAAGAGAGTGTGTTTTGTCTGGGAGTGGGGAGCATTCTTTTTTGGCAAGGGCACACGAAGAACTTCACAGGGTTTACCTGGGCTTACACTGCAGAATTTGAAACATATGAAATCACAGAAACAACTTTTACAGTTATGTGAGAAAGTAAGTACACCCCATGAAATGTTTTTTCTTTTTTACCAATATTTGATCATTTAAAAAATACCTGTAGATAAGGGTGATATAACAAACATCATGGCACATTTACATTTTGTATTTTGTAAAACATGCATATTTCGCATGTGAAAAAAATAAGCACACCTCTACATTTATCACTACCTCAAATGCATGAAATTTGAATCAGCTGCAAATAATTAGAATATCATTAGAGAGTATCCTTATTAAAACTTAAGACATTTAGTTTAGTTTCATTTTTGTTGTTCAAGTGCGTGTTATCAATATGCCAAGATCAAAAGAGCTCTCTTTGTCCTTAAGAAAGGAGGTTATAGAATCCTATTAGTATGGGAAGACATTTAAAAAGATTTACAAACAATTGGAAATCAATCATTTCACTGTTCAGCAGGTCACCAACTAGTGGAGAAGGTTTAAACAATTGAAAACCAACTAAAACTTAGCTAATTCAGCCTGAGAGCTAAAGGCATGATGGTGAAAAGGTGTCTGACCACCACAGAATTTCATCATGAGACCTACAGGTAGCTCTTGCCACTGTTGATGTCAAAGTTCATGAGTTTACCATTAGAGAGAGGCTTCACAAATGAAATCAATGTGTGAGGTGTGCCAGGAGGAAACCTTTGCTGTCCATTAGGACAACATCATTGAAAGATTAACATTTGTCCATGAACACGTAGGCAAAGACCAGGGGCCTCATGTATAAACGGCGTGTACGCACAAAAATGTTGTGTAAAAACATTTCCACGTTGAAATTGCAATGCATAAAACCTAAACTTGGCGTAAAGCCACGCACATTTCCACGGTAGCTCATACCCTGTCGTTTGCAAGTTCTGTGCTCGGTTTTGCAGGCTGTCGGCACCCAGCATCAAAGCAGTGCTACTGTTCTTGTGTGGTTATCCTTTCATTTTTAGATCCACATCCCTGACGCGGCTTTATAAATATACTGAAATTAAATGCATATTGTTTATTAGTTTAATGCTTCTGATTTTAATTAACCTGTAACAATATAATGGTCCACAAAATGGTCAAACTATTCCAAATACCATAACTGCTTTAGCATTGTTACTCTCACTGCACCTTCTTCTTCTTCTTTCAGCTGCTTCCGTTAGGGATTGCCACATCGGATCATCTTTTTCCATATTAGTCTCACTACACCACTCAGAGTATTTATATCACTGTATATGAGTGTGAATCACAGCTGTACAGCAGCTGATCAGAAAGAGAATTATCGGTATACAGCATTAAGAACACGCTGCCTCAGCCATGCTGTCTATTGAACTGCCCTCATACAGCAAAGGCTTCAGAGCTTCAGAGCCTCGCGGTTCAGAAACAGTTTCATCCCAAAAACTCTAAACGCACTTAATCAGTTCATCAAGTGCTCCTTTTAAAACTGTTTGTACTTATAAGTACAATTACCTCACTGTAAACTTGTGATAGTTATAATATTGCACATCCTGAGCCACTTTATAAAGCGCATATTTACATATAATGACGATATCATTTTTAAGATGAAATGCAGTAAAATATGTTTATTATATTATACAGATAAAACTTTAACTTCATTTAAATAATCTGTATTGTTAATAATTAAACATGTGAGGACACGGTGCCGCAGTGCTAGCGAGCCGCTGGTGCTCCGTTCACGGATTGTTCCTGCCTCACGCTGGTGCTGACATGACACTGGCAGAATAGATAGATAGAATAATTAAACACGTACTACGAAGATATTTCAATGTTCCTTAAAAGTTTTGCAGAATCAGCGTACTAAGCTTTCAGATGGCTGTGGGTGGGGGTTTGAATTGGACTTGTCGGGCAAGACACCTCTCAAATGCTGAAAAGCTAAAAGAATTCTGCAGAGGTGTGTGTTGGGGGATATTTCTACCTGTCAATATCAGCAATGTCAGAAACTGATAAACAGTTTTAGGAAATGCCTACTCCAGGTTGCTTCTGTCAAAGGTGGCAATACTAGCTATTAGAGCAATGGGTGTACTTACTTTTTTTCACAGACAGAAGTGGCATATCTGTTCATTTTTGCATTGAATAAATTATTGTAAAGTTAAACTGTTATTGTTTCATTACATTCATCAAAAAATACAGCTTAAATAAAGACCAAATCTTGATATGTTCACATATGTTAAAAAAGTAAAAAAATCTTGTGCTGTACTTAGTTTCCACATGACTGTATGTCAGATCAGCTGGATGATGTGAAACCTTTGCTTCATCAATGCCCAAGTGTATGGAAAGAAATGTTGGGAGAGATGCTGGTTGTCACCCATAATAGCCAGACTTTGGGTGAGGTCATAAAAGTGGAAATGTGTGACCCACAAAAAAATCTAAACGCATAAATCTGAGCATACACCAAGTTCCAAGCACTTCCCCTTTACAAATTCTAACGAACTTGAAATTTAATGCACACGCCTACAGCCTCACCCTGACTCCTACCTGAATTTCACATATTTTAATATGCAACTCATTATAAATATCACCTCCCGTTCAGTGTTTGGTTAAACAACAATGGAAAAGGCATGTGAAAAAAGAAGAATTTCAATGAATGCGAAGTGAAGGCAAGGAAAAATGTACTATTTGTTAGCTTATGCAGTGGTATAAGAAACAAAAGGGTGGCGGACACACTCAAAAGTTCAAGTTCAGAAAGTCACACAGTTGCCAAACAAAAAAGGAAGTGCCATATATCACAGTCTACGTGAAAAGGCGAGTTACAGCCTACCATCTGTTTATTCTAATTTAGGCAAATTACAAAACTGATTCCCATACAATTCTCAGGTGGTGACAGTGCTACTGTGCTGAGCACATCTTCAGGTGCTGGCTGCACACACAACTCTGCCTCGGAAACCACTGGTAGCCATCTGGCTATGTTTTCACGGATGCTGTCCTGCAGTCACAAAATGCAATACTAGATGAAGTAAGAGTAATACTAGTAGATAGTAAGAGATGTGGCCAATGAACTAAGGAATATAAGGGCTATACTATGTAATATTGACCACAAACTAAATGAAGTAATTAAAAAAATAAATGCTGCATCTGATTACCTGTCTTTACATTCAGCTAATTACATTTGAATGAAGTTTTAATGCTGTCCGATTTGGCTGATCATTTGGTATGTCAGAGTCCTGTTCATCATAATGCATCTGTTCAGGTACATGCTTGCACACTGCAACACACTTTCTGTGCACTATAGAGCAGCACATTAATAGAATAGAAATGCTTTCTATTTACATAAGCAAATTCATTCTCTGAAGGCACCTCCATAGCACAGCAATGGCACACCAATGGAGTGCCACACCAGATCAATTCTCTGCTCTTTACTTTGAGGTGACCCGCTATCCTTAAAAGGACTGCTTGCCTTTTGCCATAGTAGTTGGAAAAAGCACCTGTGACTATGTGGAGGTTTTTTAGGTTTTCCAGCTATATACAGTATGATGTAATGCTGACTCATTCGTTAGGTGATTCAACCCTGGCTGATGTAACTTGTCCAGCACCTTTGCAATAGCTGTGTGCATGCAGTTGACCACTCCGATTACATTTGGAAAACTGGACGTTGCTGTGAATTTCACTTTTATATTTCCTAGTTCAACCACAGTGTAAGGAAATCTTATCTATCTGGATGATAAGCGGATACTACCATCCTACACAGCTGGAATGGCGCAACTCAAGTGATTTTTGATCATCAGCAAGTTCACGTTGAAAAGCTCTTGTGCCCAAAAACCTGAGAATGGGCAGAACTTGCAAAGATGCAGGTAGAGCACAATTCCTCAAAGTCTGCTTTTGTAAGGTTGGTGCCAGTTTAGCACACAGCTCCAAGAGGATAGCTCTTAGAAATCGAAATCGACTTAGAAGCCAGATATCACCATCTCTAAATACGTGCTTTTTTCTAATTCTTCCATTTGCAATGTCTTCTAACAGCACTAAAGCAGCCATGGTAGTTGAAATACTTTGGCCATTCCATGCACCATTATATTGTTACAGAATGATTACAATCTTCTTCTTTTTTCAGCTGCTCCTGTTAGGGATTGCCACAGTGGATCATCTTCTTCCATATTGTCCTGTCTTCTGCATCTTGCTCTGTTACACCCACCACCTGCATGTCCTCTCTCACCACATCCATAAATCTTCTCTTAGGCCTTCCTCTTTTCCTCTTGCCTGGCAGCTCTATCGTTAACATCATTTTCCCAATATACCCAGCATCTCTCCTCTGCACATGTCCAAACCAACGCAATCTCGCCTCTCTGACTTTATCTCTCAACTGTCCAACCTGAGCTGACCCTCAAATGTACTCATTTCTAATCCTGTCCGTCCTCTTCACACCAAATTCAAATCCTAACATCTTTAACTCTGTCACCTCCAGCTCTGTGTCCTGCTTTCTGGTCAGTGCCACCATCTCCAACCCATTTAACATAACTGGTCTCACTACTGTACTGTAGACCTTCCCTTTCACTCTTGTTGATACCCGTCTGTCACAAATCACTCTTGACACTCTTTTCCACTCATTCCACCCTGCTTGCACTCTCTTTTTCACCTCTCTTACACAATCCCCGTTGCTCTGAATTATTGATCCCAAGTATTTAAATTCATCCACCTTCACCAACTCTACTCCCTGCATCCTCACCATTTCTCTGACCTCCCTCTCATTCACACACATGTATTCTGTCTTGTTCTTACTAATCTTCATTCCTGTCCTCTCCAGAGCATATCTCCACCTCTCCAGGGTCTCCTCAACCTGCTCCCTACTATCGCTACAGATACAATATCATCAGAAAACATCATAGTCCACGGGGACTCCTGTCTAATCTCGTCTGTCAACCTGTCCATCACTATTGCAAATAAGAACTGGCTCAGATCCAATCCCTGATGTAATCACACCTACACATTGATTGAATGCATCCATCATTCCTACTGCAGTTCTCACCACTGTTACACTTCCCTCGTACACTTCCTGTACAATGTGACGATGCGGGTTCTCTTCCGTGCTCTCCTCGTCTGTTCGGGAACCCTGAACCCAACACCGTCAATAATGTCACTGAGATGAGCTGACAAATAGGGACAAATCTCTCAAGGCCAGGGGATATATTCCATAAAGTGCTTTTATTTAAAAAAAAATCATCAAATCAAAAAGTGCAAAAATGCAGAGTCAAAGTTCAATAAATAAATCCATAAAATCAAGTGTCTAGTGTGGTTAAAACCAACAATAAATAAATCCTTTAAAATCTGAGGTTAAAAATGTAGGAGTTAAAAATGCAGTCTCTCACTCCCTTCTTGTTCTCTGGCCCACCTCCATCACTCTCTCCAGGATTCACCATTACTCGCAGCCGCGGAGACCCAACAGTCACGATCTCCTTCTGTCAACCTCCGTCTTGGCCTCCAAACGGACGTCACTGCCAGACCGACAAGGCTGGCTCTCGCTCCTCAGATCCGACGGGATGACACCTCTCCTGCTCACCCCACTCGCTAATTGTCAGTGAGGTGAACTAGCCCCCAAGAGCACCTCCATCTAACACTTCTTCGCGGGGAACCTGCTCGTTCTGTCTCTCTCTTTGCAGGTTGCCAGATCATCCAGCCTAGACTGCCATTGCTATCCTTTAACCTCCTTCTCCTCCATACATCTTTCAACCTCCTTCCATTTCTCTCTTTTTTCCACCATTTATCCCCCTCTCTGGTGTACCTTCATTTTTATATACACATATCCACCTCTGCCTCCGTGGGCACAGCGTCTTAATTACACACCGCAGGAAGCCAATGAGGCAAACAAGAACGACCGCACCCACACGTGCAGGTGTGACTCGCTCCAATCACCTCATTAACTCACCGCAGTCGTGCAATCGCGCCCACGGAGAATGACACGGCTATACGGATTTTAAAAAAACTGACTTTTTTTCGGAAGCTGCAGACCCACTATACCACATACAACTCTTACATACTTCTCTGTCACTCACGATTTCCTCATACCTCATATCAAAACTCCTGTTGAGGAACCCTGTCATATGCTTTCTCCAGGTTCACAAAGACGTAATGCAACTCCTGGGTTTCTCTAACCTTCTTCATCAGCACCTTCAGAGCAAACATTGCATCTGTGGTGCTCTTTCCTGGCATGAAACCATACTGCTGCTCACTAATCATCACCTCCCTTCTTAACCTAGCTTCCACTACTCTTTCCTATAACTTCATGCTGTGGCTCATCAACTTTATCCCTCTGTAGTTACTACAGCTCTGCACATCCCCCTTATTCTTAAAAATCGGTACCAGTACACTTCTCCACTCCACAGGCATCTTCCTCTCACTTTCCAAGACTCCATTAAACAATCTGGTTAAAAACTTCACTGCCGTCTCTCCTAAACACCTTCATGATTCCACAGGTATATCATCAGGACCAACATCTTTTCCATTCTTCATCTTTTTCATAGCTGTCCTTACTTCCTTCTTGATAATCCATTGCACTTCCTGATTTACTATCTCCACATCATCCAACCTTCTCTCTCTCTCATTCTCGTCATTCATCAGCCTCTCCCAGGGGGGTGCGAAGTAACAAAAAGGGGGGCGCAAAGATGTGAAACAAAGAAAACAAGAATCAAAAATATGAAAAAAATATCTGTTAAAACCAAAACAAATTAACTTAAACTACATTCTGATACTAGAACAATAAATATAGAGTGAGATAAATGTAGATAAAAGTTAAGTAGGTATAATAAAATATGCATCTACATTTAAAAAAAAAATGTTAGAGGGGCGCGATTAAAACTGTTATGAAAACTCGGGTCGCAAATACTTTTGCTTTTGGTTTGAGAAATGCTGCCCTATGTTCCTCCCTCTTCTTAAAAATACCTATTCACCATAGCCATGCCCATCCTTTTTGCAAAATCCACCTTCTTCATTCCTCTCCTTGACACCATACCTACCCATCACCTCCTCATTTCCTTTGTTCCCTTCACCAACATGTCCATTGAAATCTGCTCCAATCACCACTTTCTGTCCCTTGGGTACACTATCCATCACCTCATCCAACTCAATACAGAAATCTTCTTTCTCATCCATCGAACACCCAACTTGCGGGGCATATGCACTAACAACAGTCATCATCACTCCTCCAATTTACAGGTTCATAATCATTACTTTGTCTGACACTCCTTTCACCTCCAAAACACTCTTGACATACTGCTCCTTTAGAATAACTCCTACCCCATTTCTCCTCCCATTCACACCATGATAGAACAATTTGAATCCACCTCTGATCCACCTGGCCTTACTCCCCTTCGATTTAGTCTCTTGTACGCACAGTGTATCAACCTTTCTTCTCTCCATCATATCGGCTAACTTTCTTCCCTTACCAGTTATAACTGCCAACATTCAAAGTTCCTACAATCAGTTCCACTCTCTTTACCTTTATCCTGTCCTTCTGCCTCCGTACACATCTCTTCTTCACCTTCTTCGGCCAACAGTAGCTCTATTTCTGCCAGGACCCTGTTGGCTAACTGTATTGGTGGCAGCCGTTGTTAACCCGGGCCTCGACCGATCCGGTATGGAAAATTGTATCATTGTCTGCATATTGATCTGGCAAAATTTTACACCAGATGCCCTTCCTGACGTAACCCTCCCCATTTATCCGGGCTTGGGACCGGCACAAAGAAACACACTGATTTGTGCATCCCTTGTGGCTGGGTTACAGAATGATAAAAATCAAGTGAATTCAATTTGTAAACGATATGCAATTAATTTTGGTACATTTGATAAAACCTGCATCATAGATGTGAATCTGAAAAAGAAAAGCAGAACACAGAAACAGTAGGACTGCTTTGACGCGGGGTGCCACCAGTTTGCAAAGCCAAGCAGAAATGTGAGTTCGAAATGATGGACTGTGGTGAAAATGTGTGTTACTGTGGTGAGAATGTGCGTGGCTTTACGGCAAGTTTAGTTTTTATACATCTTGAAGTGAGTATGGAAACGGGCGTATGCAACATTCTTGTGCGTACGCACCATTTATACACGAGGCCCCAGATCTTCACCAACACCTCCAGAATTTGGACCTAATCTTTAAGTGACTGCTGTGAGCTCAACTGACACTGAATTTAAAGAAGTGTCACCTCACACAACCCCAGATCAACTTTTTAAGGCTTGTGATATTGAACAAGAGGGCTGAAGATGACCCTGGGACAACCTCCACTATTCAAGAGTATCCCTCACTTTCAGACCTAAAAAGTTTGCAAAGGTTTCTTGGGATTAGCCAACATTGCTTCCACACTTGAGCAACTAAGGAAAAATAATTTTTTGTGGAAATAGATTACTGAGTACAACGAAGCTATCGACCAGTTTAAGAATATTGCAATCTTCACCAATCCCGGCTCAACCTGATCTTCAGCTAACTTTTCAAGTCCACACTTATGCCAGCAATGTAGTGCTCAGACCAGCATTCACTCAATACAAACATGGCATTGAGAAGGTGATCACCTATGCATCTAGAAGTCATGTTGGAAATTTTTTTGCAAAAAGCTCCAATCTGTCAGTGATCCTGAATATGACCAACAGGCTGTAAAGGATGCCAGTTGTGACATCATGACAGCATTTGATTCAAATCAGGAGCATTTGTGTAGATTTAAATTAAATGAACAACATAATTCAGCTTTAGAGGAATTGCTGATCTATGTGATAGATCCTGATTGTAAACTGCAGTTTCCTATGATCAGAACTGAATTAATCTGTTGAGCTGTTTCTGAGAGATGAGGTTGAGATTTATCATACTATCATAAAGTACTCTATGTCCAATGCAATGCCTAGTTATTTATTGTCATTGAAATTATGTAGATGTGATTCCTTTCCATTCCACTGCTTCTATGAGTTCTAGTTTGATATTTGTCTTAAATGTTATCATTCTTCTGCTGAATTCTATTTGTTTTTTGATTACCTGTCCCTTTCCACACTGCCTTCTGAGGATAAAGACATGCTAGTTTGTCAATTTTGTTATCAAAACTGAAAGAAACCTTTGATTCAATTAATTTGTGGTGCTGTGACAGCTTGCCCCCAGAGGTAACTTTGGCATTTTGGAAACAGCTGGATATCTGTTATTTAGAAATGTTAAACTACTCCATTTCCACCAGCAAATTGAATCCCACAATTAATTTAACCCTGACTACCTTAGCTTTTAAAATATATCAAGGATTCAGAAGATTTTTCCAGCTATTGTTCCATTTCATTGATTAATTCTGACACAAATGTTTTAGTAAAACATCTTGCAAAATAATTGCAATCAGTCATTCATAAGCTCATCCACACTGCTCAGTCAAACTTCCTTTCCTTTTGTCACATTGTTGTTATTATTTGTTGCCTCTGTTATTTAAATAGTGTATTCTTCACCTGTGATTGTTATTCTCACTAATTCAAGCATATTTCGTCCCAGTCAGATTTTCAAAGGGACTAGACAGGGGTGCCCACTCTTTCTTATTTCTTTTAATGTGGCACTGGAATCTCTGGGCATTGTCCTTCATTTCTAGAAGCTAATCAAGCTGTAGAAGCTGATTGTTTGTAGGTTCTCTCCTAAAATATTATATGCAGACAACATCCTATTATACTTACTTAATGCTCCTTCTGATCTTCCCCATATGCTTAAGGTATTTCAGTTTTTTGAGAATGTGTCAGGATATAAAATCAAATGGACAAAACATGCCCTTATATCATTAAACATTCCCTGTAGTCAATGATAATTGCCTGTGCCAGTGGCTTTCTTAAAATATTTTATTGACATCTTCCCAACATTGCAACACACTGTAATTTCTGACTATTGATAAATCTTTAATAGTGTTAAAGAATCAACTTCTACATAGTTGTGTCTTCTGCTGTCTTTGCACACCAGGTTGACCATTGTTAAAATTATATATTCCCTTTATTTAACTTTATAAGTTCTATGCTACCACTGTCTCCACCAAATAGATATTGTTGAGAGGTTAGAACCCTCATTTATAAAATCTTATGGAATAAAAAGAGATCCTCAGTCAAGTATTCAACCCTAATTTATGACATATTTTGTTCTTTTTCCAGATATTTAAATTGTATCCTAGTTTTTGTCCTGTGCACAATTTGGAGCTGCTTGATCCCTCCTGTTAACCCCCTTTCTAGATTGCATCAAATCCAATATTGCTGCCCCAAGATTCCTTTCTTTGCTCCATTTCTTAACACATAAACTATAATCTCTTGCTACCACTAATCTCTTGCTACCACCATCTTGTATGTGTTGACTTTGTAGTGTCATTTTGAAATGTGACTAAATTATTGGCCAAAGTGGCACTCACATACTCCCACACTCACAACCCCTGCTTTATTTATAGATGATTGTCCCTCCATAGTATATCATCTCTTGGTGACAACTAACAATGCCAGACTCCGGACATTCCAATCTCTGAATTTGAAATTGAATCCTCTACTTTTTTTTCTTGTACTTAAAACTAAGTTCTTTACTTAAAACTTGAAATGTGTAAGCATCTTTAACTTTATCTTTATTTCTGCTATACCATTTTTGTAACTCTTTTTCTCCTAACCCAAAAACCAGTAGCATCTCTATATGCTTGGCTGTACAAGGTTTCTTATTGCCCTTTATCAATTCTATTTGTTTGAGAGCAGGACCTTCCCTCAACACTTCCCTCCCGTAAATCTATTTTCAAGAGTATTTCACATTCTTCCAAAAATTCTAATCTCTAAAACATTCAGTTTAGGGTTCTTCACCACATCTATTTTACTCCATGAAACCATATTTCCACGGGTTCTGTCAGTTGATGCCTGCTGTAACTTCTGTCAGGTACCTTTCTCTGTATGTTTTGGGAATGCTTCCCCTGTCTTGGCTTCCTGGATGTCTACTACTGTTTTTTTTTTTTAACTTTCTTTCATGCCAATATCCCTTTCCTCCCCGTCTTGGGGAACATCTTGTCTATCTCCCTAACCTCCAACAAGTAGCTACTCTTTTCTCTAGGCATAATAGGTAAAAGGGTGTCGCTGGCTTCTCACTGTAAATTTGATATCTTTACCACTTTTACATTTTGGAAAGCTTAAGTTTTCAATTTTTCATCAAAATGGCATGCTCTGGTGCAGCTTCTGTCTGGGTCACAGTTTCCTCCTAGGTTTTGTTTAGAAAATGTTCATTTTTACTCTGTCAAAAGAGAAAATTCTATAGGATATTTTACTGTTAGTTGTCATTATTGTCTCTTAAGATGTTTTATATGTATGAGAAACTTGTTTATTATATTGTTTATGTATTATTGCTATTAAAACTCTAATAAACAGCTTATAAAAAAAGATGAGGAACACAAACTGCACCGAGTCACTTACGTGACTAGTAACATTCAGCCGCACCACAGAAGCAATCATGTGAAATACCAACAAGAGAAAGATAATGTGTTAAACCATGATATCTTGAAGTCCATCTTACATTTGGCCTAAAATTTTTATATTTTATATAGTTATATATATTTATATTTTATCGGCAAACAAAAACAGCAGTAGAAGAAAAAGAAGGAAAATAAGGAGAAAACAGATTGAAACAAGTTATTCTCAAACACAACTTATTCCCAGCACTGCTTAACTTAAGAGCAGTACTCTTCAGTGCTCTACAACCACAGACATTTTTGGATGTCATTCTGTTTTCAGTTAACAACGATGTGGGAGCTTGCAGTCTCATAATATTTGCTTATTGGTTAGATTTCCTAAGGGATTCTGTCGAAAACGGGTATGCTCTGAAACTGTTCATGTACTTTTTATTGAGAAATTAGATTAAATTTCTGTTCAAAAATGATTTAAAGCAAATTAGCTAGACATAAGTGTTGCCAAAAATCAGGTAAAGATCCATCCAAGATTTGTGTGGTAGTAAAATGGAAAATGCATGCATAGATATAATGAACTTGACCTGTATTTGAATATGTTTGATTAAGATGGCCCACTAATGCCTAAGTGGATAATGAGGTACCAGCCTGTATACTGTTTGTGTAGTTCAGTCTCACACTATCTAAATTTATTTATTGGTTCTCTTGCAGAAAGCAAGTCCTGGCAACAAAAGTGGAGGCAGAAAAGGATGGAGTGAAGGTTCCAACCACACTGGCAGAATATTGTATTCAGACCAAAGTGCCTTCTCATGACAATAGCTCAGATCTTCTGTATGATGACTTATGTGATGATGATATTGAAGAAGACGAAGAAGAAGGCTGTGAAGCTGTCGGAGAAGAAGGTGATTGTTATGAGGATGAGAATTCAGAAATTCAAGGGTTATGACCACCCTTTTTTTTCTTTTCTATATTACCTCATTATGCAGTGTCTACCCATGTGCTTTCTCATGTGCCTTTTTACCTTCCTCCACAATGTTTAACATGACTGCAGACTAAGGTGTTTTGTTGTAGCACTTTTGAGGTTAAACATTCTCAGATAACATAAATGTTGATAGTATAGCAAGAGTCACGTCTTTAACCATTTTACATATCTATTTATTGAATAGGTAATGGAAATGATGTAACATGCTTATTTTTTATTGGTGCTATTATAAGTTTTTCATAAGTATCTTATATTTCCAATAGGTGAGAAGAGTTTTAAGCTATATTTATTCTGACTTGATCATAACACACACATTTAAAACATCATCTGAACCAAAATACAAATGTGAAAATATTTGACTTTTTAAATTTATCTTGTACTTTGTGTGCATATACAATCATAATCTATCCATCATGGGAGAAAGAAAATCACAGTAATAGATGAGACAGAATTATTGTTTCGGACTTCAAAATTTAGGACGCTGGCAGTGACTAGTGTATCCATGCAGTGGAGCACTTGTCTTCTAGTAACATGTGCTGTGCTACTTTCCATGTGCTAGATACATTGATCACTAAGGTAATGAGTCACTGAAGTTATTCTTTTTTTTATTGATTTTATTGAAATCACATAACAATCCATACAAATAGATCAATGTTTACAAAAATAGGATCGAAAAAAGAATTACTGAAATTATTCTAATCATTTGTTACATTGTAGTGTTTTGTGTATTTTAGTACCTCATAGTTGTAACTATAAAAAGACATTCCAACAGTCTTGAATCTTAGCAGATGTTCAGATGCTAAACCCAGTTCAATATAAATCTCATCACAAAATGTCTATATAATTAATAAATTATTTCAGGTATTCATGTACTGTAAAAATAAGTGATACAGTTCCTTGAAGCATTTTGAAAGATTTCAATATTAATCCAAAATATTAAGCTCTCCATATAACAGCAACTTGGTAGTCTTTGAATAAAGCAGGAGCAGTTGTGCACCTAATGATTCAACATAATTTTCCACAGCAAAGTAAAACATCTTTTGGGATGCTGTTACCCTTTAGTGGAAAAAATAACACACTATGTTTGTCTGGTAAATGACACTGGAGTAATATAAGAAAGGTGGGTGTTTCTTCCTTCACTTAGCACACATAATCACACTTCCTTCCAATTCATATGCCCAAAATTGTGAAGTAATGAGCTAAAACAACTGATTTGTCCAAGTAAATTCTTTTAGTTAGCCCGGATTGGTCTAACATGCAATATTTTATTTATGTACAATATAGTACTTCTAAATTTGGATCTGTAGGATCATCAAGTTTTTTATTACTTTTTCACAGGTAGTGTATTACTGAAACTGTCCAGTAGAAAGCTAAAACAGGGCAGTTTGTTTTTTTGTCATAAAAATACGTCATAGTTAATCACTATATAACTGTTTTATCACAATCTGAAAAGTGTTAGCCACTAAATACTATCATTTTATTAATTTTCTTTGAGTTATAGAGATCTGTGAACCCAAATTGATATTTTCAGTACATTTCAAAAACATATAATTGTTGAAATTATCATGAGTGCAAATTGAGAATATTTGCTTGTACTGTACATTTCAAAACTGAAGGAGATTACAGAAAGCAAATATTTGATAACATGACACATTTTCCTGACAACCATTTTTACCCTGTCTGCTTTAACAATGTTAAAGGAAATATTTTTGAGTTGCATTTTAACCGTTGTAACAAGAATGAGTCGGCGACATCATAAAGATTTGAGGCAGCCACCTGTATAATCGAATTGGCTGCAAAAAGTAGGTTTAAATAACACGATGTGCTTAGTTTAGAATCCAGAACAGAACTGCCTGTACTGAGGCAAGATGGCAGTTTTAAAGGGCTGGAAGGGAAATGACGTCATCTATGCTGGAACTGGGAGTGGTGTCCTTGTGCCCGGAAGTGATGTCATCCTTGGGGCCGGCAACAGGCGGGATTTCCCAGAAAAGGTCTGCAAGGGACTGAGAGAGATAGTCAGTACACTCTGCCACCCCCTGGCCTGGCGTAGAATTACTAGTGTTTAGGCCATTCAGCTGATTTCCATGCGCACGTGTGTGACACCATGTTATATTCACTTTTAGCTATGTTATTAAAGACATTGAAAATTCTCTTTTATCTCAGCTGTATTGTTTCTTTTGTTTAAAACCACATTTTAAAAAATGAATTTTTGTGCATCGGTGGCACAGCGGGTCACGCTGCTGCCTCACAGTCAGGAGACCTGGGTTTGCTTCTCGGGTACTCCGTGGAGTTTGCATGTTCTCCCCATGTCTGTGTGGGTTTCCTCCCACAGTCAAAAGACATGAAGGTTAGGTGCACTGGCGATTCTAAATTGTGCTTGGTGTGCGTGTGTGTGTGTGCAATCCCTGCGGTGGGCTGGCTCCCTGCCCAGGGTTTGTTTTATGCCTTGCACCCTGTGTTGGCTGGAATTGTGTCCAGCAGACCCCTGTGACCCTGCAGTTAGGATATAGCGGATTGGATAATGGATGGATGGAGGGATTTTTGAATTTTGCATTTATCATTTGTGTGTCTACCAAATAGGCCAGTTGTAATTTTCTGCTCTATTAATTCCTTAATAAGGTCATTTCATTTTTAAACGTTTTATTGTATAAATAATTGTGTTCCTGCTTTGCTTTCTAATGAGTAAAACCAGATTGAGCTTAAAAATAGAAATAATTAATTATTTCAGGTGAAGGCAAGAAAGAGTTCTGTGGAAAGATTGCTTACATAATTTTTGATATGACAATTTACCTGCTTCTGCATATATTTATTATTGACCTATTAATAAAGTGTTCATAAAAGAAAATTATGTTAAGTTGGATTTTGTGATTTTTTTCTGTCTCCGAAATAGTTTTACAAATCACTGTATGGTTGTGTATTTTTCTAGTATTTTTCTTAACAACTGACTTCTCTTTGCATAGTGAATGGGTATTTTCTGTGTTTAAAGAAAGGTTTGGCTTCACATCCTAGGTGTCTCTGCTGGCCAAAGTCATAAGTAATAACAAAACATTTTGACCATCATAGTGACAATAACATTTTATAGATGTAATAGGTATATCTTAGTTTTCATTTCTGGTCAAATGTGCTGGCTAATGGCTTTATTTATGATGAACATTGCTAGATAATGGCTAACTGTACACACTGTAATGACGGCTCAATTTGCATTGCTGTCTCCTATTATAACTCTAAGAAGGTTCCTTAACCTGCCTGTGCAGAAGATCGAGGCCCTGGTTAACAACAGCTGCCACCAGTACTGTTAGCCAACAGGGGATTGGGCTAAATTGGGCTACTGTTGGCCAAGGGGAAGAAAAGGGGAAAGCGTGTCCAGAGACAGGAGGAGAGGAGGAGGATTAGAAGAGTAGAAGTGAGGGTAGGAACTTTGAATGTTTGCAGTATGACTGGTAAGGGGAGAAAATTAGCCGATATGATGGAGAAAAGGAAAGTTGATATATGGTGCATGCAACAGACCAGATAGAAGGGGAGTAATGCTTGGTGTATTGGAGACTGGTAAAAATCTTTTAACATGGCATGGATGGGAGGAGAAATAAGGTAGGGGTTATATTGAAGAAATAGTATGTCAGGAGTGTTTGGAGGTGAAAAGAGTGTCAGACAGATTGTTGGTTATGTAGCTGGAAATTGAATGTGTGATGATGAATGTTGGTGGTACGATGGATAAGAAAGAATATTTCTGGAGTGAGTTGGATGAAGTGGTGCATGGTGTACCCAAGGCAGAGAGAGTGGTGATTGAAGTGGATTTGAAAAGACATATTGGTGAAGGGAACAGAGGGGATGAAGGGTTGATGGGTAGAGTGTCTGGAGTAATTTGTGAAAGACGGGTATCAGCAATAGTGAAAGGGAAGGTCTACGGAATGGTAGTGAGACCAGCTATGTTATACGGGTTGGAGACATTAGCACTGACCAAAAACAGGAGTCAGAGCTGGAGGTGGCAGAGTTAGAGATGTTAGGATTTGTATTGGGTGTGACAAGTATGGACAGGATTAGAAATGAGCCCATTAGAGGGTCAGCTCAGGTTGGATGGTTTGGAGACAAAGTCAGAGAGGCGATATTGCATTAGTTTGGACATGTGCAGAGGAGAGATGCTGGATATATTGGGAAAAATTTGCTAAAGGCAGAGCTGCCAAGCAAGAGGAAAAGAGGAAAGCATAAGAGAAGGTTTATGGATGTGGTGAGTTAGGATATGCAGGTGAGGGGTATAACAAAGCAAAATGCAGAGGACAGAAAGATATGGAAAAAGATGATCCGCTGTGTCCCCTAACAGGAGCAGTCGAAAGAAGAAGATGAGTAATACTTTACATTTACTTACATTAAATTTTCTTGCCTCAAATCTGTCCAAGCCTGTATGCTGCCAAAGTCCCTCTGATATGATTTAATTGGTGGTATGTGTCAATCCACCTAACTTGGTATCATCTGCAAACTTACCTAGCTTGTTATTTATTATACCATTAAAATAATATTTATATATTAAAAAGAGCAGCAGTCCTAGCACTAATCCCTGAGGGATACTACTTTTAACATCATCCATTTCTGATGCTCTGCTTCCTGTGTTTGAGCCAATTGCACATCTATCTACAAAGAACACCCTGAACTTCCCACTTCCAGCAGACCCCCGTGACCCCGTAGTTAGGATTGAATGGATGGATAATATTGTATGTTCCACTTTTATCATATCATTTTGTTGCTTCCTCATAGAATTCCAGCAAGTTGGTAAAACATGACCTCCCTCTTCTGAACCCATGCTGACTGTTCTTGTTATGTGTTGCTCAATCTTTGCCTTAATAATTCCTTGCATTAATTTATCTGTGATGCACTTTAAGTAAACTGGCCTATAGTTGTTTGGACCTGACCAGTCATCCTTTTAATATAATGGAATAATATTTTCCATTTTCCAGTCCTTTAGAATTTCCAACTAATTCAAAGTTTTGGTATGTACAGTAGCTGCCCTGCATTATATGTAAAATGTTTTTAAACCTGTTACACTGCTCCTTGACTTTCTCCACACTTAAAAGACTTTGCCGTATCTGCTCAAAATTTTACCCTACCAAACTCAAACTTAACAGGTTTGGTTTTGGCCTTTGCAACCATGCTCTTACAAAACACTGAGAACTGTATTATATTATGGTTACTTGGCCATAGTGGTTAGATCACCTCTATACCCTCAGTTCTATCCTGATTATTACAAAATACTAAATCCAGACAGGAATTTGTCCGCATTGGTGCTTTAGCCGACTGTGTTAGAAAAACGTCACTGATTACTTCTACAACTCCTGCTGTTGTGCTCTGTTATTTGCAAAATTATACCAGTTCATATTCAGGTAACTAAAATTCCCCATAATTATAATATCCTCCTGTAAACTTGCCTTTTTACTATTACTGAACAGACATGCATTGAAATTACTGTTTGCATTGTGTTACCATAAACTGCAAAAAAGTATTTTCTAACAGGAAACTGCTATTTCAGCTATTTAAAGGATTTTCTGATTTTATACATTTATAGGGCTTTGGATTATACTTAATTGTACCAAATGGTTTTTTACAGTCCTTGTGCACAAAAGTACCTTTAGTGATGTTGCAGGTCTTTCAATAAGACATTATTCTAAACAATTTTTTCTAGTACGGAAACTACTATTTTATAATATTAAATATATTATATTATAATAATAATAATACATGTATTACCTTAATACATTTACAGGACTTTGAGTTATTCTCAAATTTATCAAATCATGTTCACAACTTCTTAAAGGACCTGCAAAGTACAGGAGAGCAACTTTAGTTATGCAGCTACTAATAGACTACTATTTCAAATAGTGTTTCTGCCTTAATACATTTACAGGGCTTTGAGTTACACTCAAAAGTACCTAATCACTTTTCAAAATTAAAAAAAAAAATCAAGAGGAATACAATAACCATAATGATGCAGCTGTTCAGTTACTAAGAAATTGCTCTTTACTTCTCTTTTCTAGTAGGAAACTGCCATTTTAAATATGTAAACATGTTTCTACATCAATTCAACTGCAGAGCTTTGTTAAACTTGATTATTCCAAGCTGCTTTTACAGTCATGAAATACACTATAAGTTCCTTTTCTGATGTAGCAGGTGTTTTAATAAGAAATTGCTAAAAACAGTGATTTTCTTATAGGAAATTACTGTTTCTGCTTTACAAAAGTGTTTATACTTTAATACATTTACAAGGATTTTAGTTATATTCATCCATCCATCCATCCATTCTCTTCCGCTTATCCGCGGTCGGGTCGCGGGGGCAGCAGCTTGAGCAGAGAGGCCCAGACTTCCCTCTCCCTGGCCACTTCTTCTGGCTCTTCCGGGAGAATCCCAAGGCGTTCCCAGGCCAGCCGGGAGACATAGTCCCTCCAGCAAGTCCTGGGTCTTCCCCGGGGCCTTCTCCTGGTTGGACATGCCCGGAACACCTCACCAGGGAGGCGTCCAGGAGGCATCCTGATCAGATGCCCGAGCCACCTCATCTGACTCCTCTCGATGTGGAGGAGCAGCGGCTCTACTCTGAACCCCTCCCAGATGACTGAGCTTCTTTAAGGGAAAGCCCAGACACCCTGTGGAAGAAACTCATTTCGGCCGCTTGTATTCGCGATCTTGTTCTTTCGGTCACTACCCGTAGCTCATAGGTGAAGGTAGGAACGTAGATCGACGGGTAAATTGAGAACCTTGCCTTATGGCTCAGCTACTTTTTCACCTCAACAGACCGATGCAGAGCCCGCTTCACTGTGGACGCCGCACCGATCCACCTGTTGATCTCATGCTCCATTCTTCCCTCACTCGTGAACAAGACCCCAAGATACTTGAACTCCTCCACTTCCAGCTAAGAACCATTGTCTCGGTTTGGAGGTGCTGATTCTCAACCCAACCACTTCACACTCAGCTGCGAACCGATTCAGAGAGAACTGACTATCACGGCCTGATGAAGCAAACAGGACAACATCATCTGCAAAAAGCAGTGACCCAATCCTGAGTCCACCAAACCGGACCCCCTCAACACCCTGGCTGCACCTAGAAATTCTATCCATAAAAGTTATGAACAGAATTGGTAACAAAGGGCAGCCTTGGCAGAGTCCAACTCTCACTGGAAACGGGCTCGACTTACTGCTGGCAATGCGGCCCGAGCTCTGACACTGGTTGTACAGGGACCGAACAGCTCTTATCAGGGTGCCCGGTACCCCATACTCCCGGAGCACCCCCCAAAGGATTCCCCAAGGGACACGGATGAACGCCTTTTCCAAGTCCACAAAACACATGTAGACTGGTTGGGCAAATTCCCATGCTCCCTTCAGGATTCTGCTAAGGGTATAGAGCTGGTCCACTGTTCCACGACCAGGACGAAAACCACACTGTTCCTCCTGAATCCGAGGTTCGACTATCCGTCGGACCCTCCTTAGGACCCCTGAATAGACTTTTCCAGGGAGGCTGAGGAGTGTGATCCCTCTGTAGTTGGAACACACCCTCCGGCCCCCCTTTTCAAAGAGGGGGACCATCACCCCGGTCTGCCAATCCAGAGGCACTGTCCCCAATGTCCATGCGATGTTGCCCTCTCATGGGCTCACCACCTATGGGAGGGGCCAAGGAGGTCAGGTGCAGTGTGAGTTGAGTGGTAGCCGAAGGCGGGGACCTTGGCAATCCTCGGCTACAGAAGCTGGCTCTTGGGACGTGGAATGTTACCTCTCTGAATGGGAAGGAGCCTGAGCTAATGCGCGCGCTCGAGAGGTTCCGGTTAGATATAGTCGGGCTCACCTCAACGCACAGCTTGAACTCTGGAACCAATCTCCTTGAGAGGGGCTGGACATCCTCTAGTTATATTCAATTGTTCCAAAATGCTTATACAGGCTTGAAAATCACTGCGGTACACAGTGCCATACAGTACCTTTAGTCACGTAGCTGGTCTGTCAGTAGAAATTGCTAGAAGCTGTTCTTTCTGTGTGTCCTGCGGTGGGTTGGCACCCTGCCCGGGATTGGTTCTTGCCTTGTGCCCTGTGTTGGCTGGGATTGGCTCCAGCAGACCCCCGTGACCCTGTGTTCAGATTCAGCGGGTTAGAAAATGGATGAATGGATGGATGTTCTTTCTGTTAGCTCATTCTCATAATCTAAATTAATAACAGTGCAGATTTGTTACATGGAAAAAGTAAGTACACCTATGGCCTTCAGGGGGCGCACCAGCTCCCCGGACCCGACACAGACAGACTCAGACACAAGTTGACATGTACAACACAGGCTTTATTTACACTTCCTTTTTATTTCCCACCGGCAAAACACAATACAGCCAATTAAGCACAGTTTATAAAGCACAATTAAATAGCACCCTTCTTTTCTTCCTCTTTCTCTCTCTCTCTCTCCCTTTCTGCATGAACTCCTCCTTCAGCAAGCTTGGTTCCCCTTCCTCCCAACTCTTGCTCCTGGAATGAAGACAAGAGGCTTCTTTTATGCTGATAAAAATGCTAAACCAGACAAAGTAGCACCCCCTGGCAGTACCTGTGGAACCCAACATGGCTGAGTCATCAAACTGCAATTCCCAGCATACCCTGTGGGAATCCATGCAGCTGCCATCTACTGATCCAGGGGAGATAGTGCCCTGTGCAAGCGCTCTCACTAAATGCTTCCTTTAAGTATGCATCCGCCACACACTCTACATTTATTACCATTTTAAATCAGGTGCTCTAGATTAAGTGCTAGTGATTAGAACATCCTTAGGGAGTATGGAGGTGGAACCTGTTTTATTTAAACCACATATATCTAGGTTCTGTTGTTCTCTTTGCTATTGACATGTGCGGTGTCATTCAATGTACAGGTAGGTGGTATAACCTGCTTGGCTGCCTGTCGCACCTCCTCCGGTGCCCATGGATCAGCTGCAGGGTCTTCAGCTAGGAACCACCATTCACCAACGTTTCGCTCCTTTAATCGCTAGAACGTCCCCTGGTGGCGAAGCAGTGACAGGGACGTCTCCCTGTCGCCCCCTGCAGCTGTTATTGGAGTTATTTGTTCTTTCCCCAGCTCCTGTCCTTTCTCCTCAACCAGAGCCAAAAGCTGCTTTTCTCTGCCTCTTCTGCCAGATCTTTAATGGCCTTTCTTAGATTCCTTCCAGTCACCCCTGCGTCCCTCAGGAGGCATGTGGTTGACAGCCCCACATACCCTCGGCATCCCACCTCCACTGGGTAGATGGAGGTCTTCCAGGGGGCCTCCCTGCACTCCTCAGCCAGCTCGGAGTACTTGGCCTTCTTGCGCTCGAAGGCAGCCTCTATCTCCCCTTCAGATGGAACGGTCAGCTCAATAAGGTGCACCGATCTTACTTTGGTGAACCACACCACAATGTCAGGGCAGAGAGATGTAGTTGTTCTCTCCGTGGGGAACCTCAGCTGTTTGTTGAGGTCAACCCTCATGTTCCACTCTTGGTCAGGGGAAAAAGGCCTCGACATCTCTCTTGGCCTGGTGTAACTTCCCCCCCCCCTTTCCGTGACAAAGCTGGTACAGTCCTCTGATAGTGGTGGTCCTGTGCTGCCCTGTCGATGCCCCTCCAACACCTCAGCCAATTTCCTCAGGACCTGGTCGTGGCGTCATCTGTAGTGCCCCTGGGAAAGTGCGATCTTGCAGCCTGACAAGATATGTTGGAGACTTTTGTTTGGCGCGTTGCAGAGTGAGCAACTTTCCTCATTCCCAAACCACTGGTTGAGGTTGCGAGGACAGGGAAGCGTGTCGTAAGTTGCACGAATCAGGAAACTGACCCTTGCCTGTGGGATCCTCCACAGATCCGACCAGCTGATGTTCCGGCTGAAAACTCCCTCCCAGGTCATCCAGCCTCCTTGTCGGCCCTGCGACACAGCCTTGATCTTGTAGCGCTCTTCCTCTGTCCGTGACACCTCTGCCACCACCATCTCCTTCCTCTCCTTGCAGTTAGCCTTAGGCCAGAACCGGGGCGCTTATCCCCATCCTAGCCCTGCTCTTCCGACCTGGACTCTGCCCATGATCTCCTGGTGTTGCAGCCTGCTGACGGCTTGGTCAACCTCCGCTTGGGCATTCCACTTCCGGCCAGTGGAAACCATGGCGTTGGCATTCCTCACTGACTGGTCGGTGGATTCCCTTAGCTCGAGCACCAGCCTGGACTTTTCTTGCTTGTAACCCAGACTGATGGACTGCAGTGGGAGCTGTAGTATGTTCTTCCCAAAGAGGCCCGTTTTGGAAAGGCACCGTGGCAATCCCAGCCATTTTCAGATGAACGAGTTGGCTTTTGCGTCCATCTTACTTACGGCGGATGAGGGGATCTCGCTCATTTTCAAGGGCCACATTACCCTCCTGAAGAGTGTGAACTGATAGCACCAAACCTTGTACTTCCCAGGGAGTTGGCTCCGATCGATCTTTCGCAGGCCATCCATGAGCTGTTTCATGACGGACCTCCCCATGTGCTTGTCTGACAGATCTACGGTATACTGCCTTCCCAGGCTTCTGATGGGTTGTTCAGCCAGAAGGGGGATTTTCTCTCCCCCGACGGTGAAGATGGTGTTGTCATTTCTGATTCCCCTTCTGAGTGACAGGCTACGAGATTTGGAAGGTTTTATCTTCATTCTGGCCCATGACATCAACTCGTCCACCCTTCCCAGCAGCCGGGATGTACATGCTGCTGTCTGAAGGAGGCTGGTTACATCATCCATATAGCTCCTCACTGGGGGTAACCTCTGACCAGATGGTAACTTGATTCCTCCAACCACTTGTCTTGCTCCGATGAGGATAATCTCAAAGGCTGCCACAAACAAGATTGGAGAGATGGCACACTCCATTACAATTCCCACCTCCAACTGCTGCCACCCGGTGGTGAAGTCTTGGAGGGCAAAGCACATCTGCAGGTCACTGAAGTATAGCGCTACCAGTTTCCTGACGCAAGGAGGCATGTAGAAGAACTCCAAGGCGTAGTTGATCAGCTGATGTGGGACTGACTACACGCAGGTCGGTCTTCTCCCGCTTGGCCTTCTGGATCTGGTCTCAGATCATCGTAGAGTGCTCTACGCACCCTGGGTAACCTGGAACCCCTGCTTTCTGGCAGCTGGTGTCAATGTAGCCATTCTCTAGTAGGTAGGTGGTCATCCTCTTGGCCAGCACTGAGAAGAAGATTTTGCCTTCCACGTTCAGCAGGGCGATGTTTCTGAATTGGCCAATGTCCTTGGAGTTTACTTCATTTGGGATGAAGACCGCTACGGCCCTTTGCCACTCTGATGGAATGAGCTGCTTTTTCCAGACAGTTTTCATTAGATACCATAGCAGCTCCAGTACCTTGGGACAGTTTTTATATAGCTTATAGGGGACTCCGTTGGGACCTGGTGCTGATGAGGACATTGCCTTCTTCACGGCTTGCCTGACTTCGCTAAGCTTCGGGGGCATGATGTTGAACTCAGCCGTCGGTGGCGCAGGCCGGGGCCACGTACCCTGGTGTTCCTAGTGGGATATTTCTTAACCGGTCACTGCACTGCCTTTTGACGTGCTGTTCCATTTGTTCCCTGGTTATTTCGAGCTTCCCGGACTTGTTTCCCTCCAGCAATTGCCTAGCGTGTCTGAAGGGGTCCTTGAAGAAGCTGGCTCGCTCTTTCTGCTTTCGCTTGCTTCGCTTGCAGATGCTTTCCGCTCTGCGGAGGCTGGCAAGCCTTCGCCTAACCTGCTCCCACAGGACTTTCAGACCTTCTTTCTCTGCGTGGGATGCCTTCCTCCAGCTTTTGCGGAGTTGTCGGCGTCTTTGCACTAGCTGGGTGATCTCCCTTTCCCTCCTCCCCATTTCTCTTGGAGCAGTTCTCTGTTTGGAGATTGCTTCGCCAAACCTGTCTTTGCAGGCCTTATATAATACATCTCCAAACAAATTGAGCTTGGCTTTGGCACCTCCACGCAGCCTTTCTTACAGAATCTTTATCAGGTCTAAATCCAACGTGTGCCATACCTCTACTTCGTCCGCCTTGGGCCATTTGAGCTTGTTCCTTCTTGCTGGTTTTTTGGTCTCTGCTTGCAGTACCGTGTGGGGTAGTGGGGATTGGGTGTTGCTGCCCCTGCAGAGGTTCTGGGGGTTCCAGAAATTCAGTCAATGTACAGGTAGGTGGCATAACCTGCTTGGCATTGCTGCCTGTCACACCTCCTCTGGTGCCCATGGATCAGCTGCTAACTTCAAATAAGCTCTCTTAAGTGCTTTAGAAAGAAGGTTGTGGATGCCTACAAGTCTGGCAAGGGATGTAAAAAGATGGAAATCTTGTACAAGTGGTACAGATCTAAAACATCTGCTAATTTGTCCATGACTGGCCAAATCAGCAAATTCATTTCTAGAACTATTTCCGGATCTGCATTTAAATATTGCAGAGGTAGGTATGAAATTGTGTGGATCTACAATCAGAAAGACAAATTTGACCTATAGTGCAAGGTATGGCAGGAAAAAGCTATTGCTTTTCAAAGCATTAGTGCAAGACAATATTTTGCAGTTGGACATACAGGCAAAAACAAGGTCTTTTTGAATAATATTCTCAGGTCAGATGAATCAAAGATTTAGTTCTCTGGAAATAGTACCACTACCAGCACAAACAGAAGACAGCATGTTAGGAGAATAACCTCATACTAGCCGTGAAGCATGGTGATGGAAATATGGAAATGGTTTAGAGTGTTTTTGCTGCGATAAGGCCCGGGTAGCTTGCAGTCAAGTCAACTATGAATTTTGCACTATATGTATCAAGGTTTGCTTGAGCCATCTGTATGAAAGGTGAAGCTGAACTGGAAATGGACCTTTCAACACAATAAGGAAAGGCTCAAAAAAGATAATCAAGGGTTATGGACTGGCCTAATTGAATCCTAGTGAAATAATGTGGGGATTTGAAATGGGCAAGAACTGGGCAGTTCCCCTTCCTGGTGGGTAAGGCAGCAATTCAGACATGCCCCCTCCTGGAGACTCTGGCAACAATTCAACAACACCCCCTTCTAGTGGACCCCCACTGGGCAGAAGAGACTGGCAAGCCAACCCTGGTAGTCCCAACAGGGCAGACTAGACAGGGAGCTGGACCCAACATCCCAGCAGCAATGACTGGGCTATAAAAACAATAGCTAAAAGGTGAGTTTTTACTTTGTGTACTCACCTCTAAAGTCTTAAAAGTAAGGCTGTTCCTGGAAAAACTCTGGAAGTAAACAATAGCAACTCAGAAACACCCAATTCCGGGGACAACGACAGCAACATAGAAGCACGTATACATCTCAGAAGTGGCTTGCACACTTCAGCACACTTTTTTTTCTTGAAACAGCCCACCTTTTCAATTATGCATTTGTTTCCTCTTGGAGCAGTAAAGTTTCTTTTCTTTTTTGGAAGCTTGTCCACAACTCCAGCAGGCATTAGGCATCACATCTGTGCTCCTGGTAGACTTTCAGCAACTTGAAAAGTCTCAACCATTATCATAATTATGAGGAGTTTTGGATCTTTAACAACATCAGCATGAAAAAGACAAAAGGATGAATGGAAGTGACTACATGCCTTAGGGCGGATAGTATAACAAAAATGTATTAAAATCAGGAGGTGAACTGGTTGACATGGCAAAAATTGGCTGCAGTCACAGGTATAATGGCAGTAGTGGTAGCAGTTCTTTGTTTAGCCATGACACAGAAGGAAGCTGGCTTGGCTTCCCAACTGCTTTTGAATGCTCTAAGAGCATATTGCTCCAAAAGGTGCTGTATGTTAGCCTCATATATGCGCACCTCAGCATCCAAATCAAACAACTCATTTCATTCTCCAGATCACACATTCTAGCAGGGAAAAATAAAGTATTAACAAGCATATCTTGGATTTCATTTAAATGATTATAATTCCACAGATGCACAGTCGGAGACAGGCCAGTACTCATGGCCTTACAAAAGTCTCCGAAACACATATTCACCAAGCCGATTTTTTCAACAGAACTGCTGCAAAGTTGTTGACTTTTTAATTTATTGAGGTGGTTTATTTTGTGGTGTACTAGTCCCAAAGCATAACATTCTGAAACAAAGTCAAAATACCCAGGAGAAGGGGAAATAACAATACAGAAAGGACAATATAAAATCTTTAGAAATTAAAGATTTATTGTTAAACAGCACAAAAGGCACAGCAGAGAATGCCTGGAAAGGCAACAGCAACCCAAAGCAAACAAGTCCCAATCAGAAATCCAAACAATGATAAAAAACAGACCACAGAGGTCAAAAATTTAGTAAATCGCCAAACAAAAGAAAAATCACAAATCCAAGACCTTCACCACACCAGGGGTCTCATTTTTAAAACTGCATGAAAATACACGCACATCCCAAAAAAACAGCAAAATGCATAAGCCAAAAAATTTTTTTTAACAAAACCTAGCATAGGCACATTCCTATGTAACTTACTAATTTAAATCACAATCATCTTGTAAATGTGCATTCGCAAACATGCCTTGAAGATAACTAACATATTGTAACAACCCGGCAGCAAGCGCTGGCGGAGTGACGCCTCATGGTAATTTATGTAAATAGTTTGTGGGGAATTTATGGGTAATTTATAAAAAGCTTATTGTATGTCGACATTTACGTATTGTCATTTGTGTTGTAAATAATGGTGTGTTTGTATTTAATTGGTTGGGTGGGTTTGGGACATCGCCGTCCGGGGGTTATTTATTTTGTAAAAAGTACCAATTTATTGAAATGTGTCTCTGTGCGTGACCTTGGCAATGGCCGAGCAATAATGTTGAGCTTTTGTTTCTGACTATCTTCTGTAATAAAAAGATACAACAGGACAGAGCTGTTTTATTGCTAAGATTTTATCTAAGCAAACTACCGAGACACTCGGAGTCGTGCGGTGTATGGGGCACGAGTGTTCTCTTTCTTAAAGAGCTGGGTGCAGTTGCGTGCATGACGCTGGCAAGCCGCTAGCCGACAGCCGGAGAGGTGCACGGCAGAGTTCGCTCGAAATCTTAAAAGACTCCTCCACGGGTCGCTACATTGGTGTCAGAAGTGGGAGACCAGGCTGTTTAGAAGACGCCGTCATGGAACAGAGTCTTGAAGAAATAGAGCGTGCCATCTCGGAAAATAGCGTTATGTTGGAGCGCCTGATCAGCAGAACTGCACGGAGAAAAAGGACAAACTGGCCTGAGGGTGCCAGTATTCCCCGGACAGTGTTGCGATCTTCTAGGCACGGCCGGAATGAACCTGTAGCTGCCGCAACGACACCCCAAATCACCAGTCGGCGGTCCTCCCCACACGGTCACCCGCTAAGCTGCCACGATACAGCGGGTTGGCGCCCTGGAGCCATACCTTGCACAAGTGGATCTGGCTGCTCTTCACAATGGTTGGAGCTGCGAGGAAGCTGCAACACACTTGGCCCTTGCCTTGGAGGGTCCCGCACTTCAGGTACTCATCGACCTGCCGCCTGAGGAGTGTCGTGATCTTCAGGCCCTCACCGATGCTCTCACCCGTCGTTTTGGACAGAGAACCTCAGCGGAACACAGCAGGGAGGAGCTGACAAACCGACATCGGCGTGAAGGTGAGAGTGTGGGAGCATTTGCAGCTGACATCAGGGTCTATGTACGGAAAGGTTACCCTACTTTCTCGACAGCAGCAAGGGAAGAACTCAGTCTTCATGCTTTCCTGCGGGGCCTTGCACCAGAGCGTCTTCGTCAGCATGTCTGTCTGTCGTCGCCCAGACATTTGAGCGAGGCACTACGGGAGGCTGAACGGGCTGAAGAGGTACTACAGTTTGGGTCTCCGGCACGTCAATCATCACGCCCAAGCCGCTATCGAGAGCAGTTGAGCGAGTGGTAGAAAGGGACCAGCCTGAGGGTGTGGAGGTCAGTCGCGCCCAGCCATCATCAATTCCCCGACAGAGACAAAGATCGGACCGCTGTTTCCGGCGCGGAGAACCAGGGCATTTTGCCAGGGACTGCCCTGCTCCAAGTCCCCTGCCTCGTATAACATCACCTTCGGAAAGCGACTTGAGTGAGGCCGTGAGGGACCCTCGCTCCAATTTTCAGCATCCCTCCGCAATGACTGCCCTAAAGTGGGGCGCTGTGGGTTTTCAGGTGGACTATACCTAGACTGCATTATAGACGGACGGCCATGCAGTGCCTTAGTGGACACGGGGTCCACTATTTGTCTATTACAGAGAGGAGTGTTGCCCGAAACAGCTGGTCCTCTTCCAAAGACTGGACTCCTTCTAACATCGAACTGCGCACGGTTCGGGTGAACGGACAAAAATGCCGGAAAGAAACTATTGACTGTAGTAGTAGGGACGAGCCAGACCAGCCACGAATTCTGGCTCACGGACATTAAAGACAAATGCATAATTGGGTTAGACTTGCTGGCCCACTGGGGAGCATGTGTTGATGTGTCCAGGGCCATCCTCTGCGTAGGTAATGAGACTGTGTCGCTCCAATCGGGCTGGAATCATCCTGGAAGGGCTGTTAGCTTGGATTTGCCTGGACACCACGGCTCACCGGCTCCCGACCGTTGTTCGGAAGATGCAGGGACTGAAGAGGACCCCAGGAGAGTATTGCAGCTCAGACCAGTGCTCCCCAACGGTTTTCCTCACACGACCACCCATCCACTGAGACGGTTGCTGCTGTGGAGGAATTGGGCCATCGAAGTGGTGAACAGCTGAGCACGCCACAGCAGGAGCAACTCCAGAAAGTATTGAACGACTTTGTGGACATTTTGCGGCTCGAGAAGAGGACTGCACCAGAACCTCGTTAGTCAAACACCACATTGACACTGGCCACGCCGCCCCCATTCGGTTGCGCCCCCACAGATTGCCTCTTGCAAAACGCCAAGCTGCCGAAGAATTGATTCGCGAGATGGTAACCAACGACATCATTGAGCCTTCGGACAGTCCCTGGGCCGCACCCATGGTCATGGTGCGAAGAAAACGGGGTTGGCGCCTTGTGTGGACTTTCGTAAATTAAATGCAGTCACTCGAAAAGACTCTTACCCATTGCCTCGCATCGATGATGCATTGGACTATGTGGCTGGATCCCGTTGGTTCAGCACTTTGGACTTGCGCAGTGGATATTGGCAGGTAGAACTGGCAGCAGAGGACCGACCCAAAACTGCATTCACCATCGGACAAGGGCTGTGGCAGTTTAAGGTAATGCCGTTTGGACTTTGTAATCGCCGCCACGTTTGAAAGACTAATGGAGCGGGTCCTAAAAGACATTCCCCGAACCCGTTGTGTGGTCTATTTAGATGACCTGCTGATTCATGCCAGAGACTTTGACCAGGCGGTGCACAATTTAAGGGAGGTCCTGACCGCCATTCAGTAGCGCCGGGTTGCGGTTAAACCCTGAGAAATGCAATCTTCTCGCCCGACAGACTCAGTTTCTAGGGCACGTAATCAGCGAGAGTGGGGTGGCTACAGACCCCGCGAAGGTGACTGCCGTGAGCAACTGGCCCCACCAGCCAATATCACTGAACTGCGGAGCTTTTGGGTTTAGCCTCCTACTACGAAGATTCGTAAAAACTTTGCGACCATTGCCAGCCCTTTGCACCGACTAACGAGTAAGGGCCAACAGTTTGGGTGGACGGAGGACTGCACAGCCGCCTTCCAACAGTTAAAGGCTGCCCTCGTCAGCGCCTGTCCTGGCGTACCCTGACCCCAACCAACCTTTTGTGGTGGACACTGACGCTAGCAATGTGGGGATTGGGGCCGTGCTCTCACAGAAGGGGGAGGCTGGAGAAAGAGTGATAGCTTATTACAGCTGCAGCCTCAGTCGACGGAGAGGAATTACTGTGTCACTCGGCGGGAACTGTTGGCAGTGATCCTAGCGTGCGGCACTTTCGGCCCTACCTATTGGGCACTAGGTTCACACTGCGGACTGACCATGCTAGCCTCACCTGGATGTTGAATTTCAGGCAACCAGAGGGCCAGGTGGCAAGGTGGATGGAGATTCTACAAGAATATGACTTTGAGATACAGCACCGACCGGGCGGCAGCATGCCAACGCTGATGCCCTCTCCAGGCGTCCATGCCTCAGCAATGAATGTCGATATTGCCGCCGACAGGAAGAAAGGGGGCTGGGGCCATCGTCCGCATCCGCAGGATAGATGACACTGTTGGAGTAGGGGAGCCGTACACTATTGACCAATTGAGGCAGTTACAGGCGACGATCAAGCACTAGAAAAGGTAAAGGGCTGGTTGGAGACACAAGAACGTCCCGACTGGCAAACCGTGTCGTCACAGGGGCCTGAACTCAAAATACTCCACTCTCAGTTGGGCAACTTGGAGTTGCACGATGGCGTAATCTACAGGCGGTGGCACGCACCCGGGGGAGGAATTGACCGGCTACAACTACTGGTTCCCCAGGCTTTGCGCGCCGAGGTCCTCCGACGGGTCCACGGGCGGCTGGATCCGGACATTACGGAGCGCTAAGACAGTGCGTCGACTACGGCAGCGGTTTTATTGGCCCGGTGTCGGCAAGGCGCAGAGCTACGTCCACTGCTGTGACGTCTGCACTGCACAAAAAGGACCTGGTCAACGTTCTCACGCGCCATTGCAACGATACCTGGTCGGGGCACCCATGGAGAGAATTGGCGTGGACATACTGGGTCCTTTTCCTGTAACGGAAGCGGAAATCGCTACGTTTTGGTAGCAATGGACTACTTTACCAAATGGCCAGAGGCGTATGCAGTTCGGATCAGAGTGCCCCACAGCTGCCCAAAACTCGTGGATGAAATGTTCACTCGATTTGGAGTTCGGACGAGCTCCACAGCGATCAGGGGCGGAACTTTGAGAGCCGTTTGTTCAGGGAGGTGTGTCAGCGACTGGGGGTGAAAAAGACCCGGACCACCCCCTTCACCCACAAAGTGATGGATTGGTCGGCGATTTAATCGCACCCTGGCCACTCAACTGGCAATTCTGACCAGTCAACACCAGCGGGACTGGGACCAACATTTGCCTTTGGTCCTATGGGCATATCGGACAGCAGTGCAGGAGTCGAGCCAATGTACGCCAGCGGGGCTGATGTTTGGAAGGGAACTACGCACGCCGGTGGAATTAGTGTTTGGCTCACCCCCTGAGCCTGAGATTATTGGTGGGCCCGAAATGGATTATTTTAGACGGCTAAAAGAGCGGCTGGACACCGTTCATCGACTGGCCAGGGAGGCCCTGGAGGGAGCTGGAGCACGCCAAAAACGGGCTTACGATTCACGGGCTCATGGCCCGACGCTGAAGCCAGGGGACAAAGTGTGGGTATTTTGCCCAAGCGGAAGCGGGATTGTCCCCAAAACTAGCCCACCATTGGCAAGGACCGGGAAATATTGGACAAAATATCGGAGGTAGTTTTCCGAGTCGAATGCCTGGACGAGGCAGGCGGGTGGTGCTGCACAAGGACCGTTTAGCACCATACCACCCACTGGCCCCAGAACAACAACAACTCGAAAATACAAGCGGTTCTCCAACCTCCACCCCCGGCACCGAGTCAGACATTGACAGGACTGAGCCCGACACAAGTGACGGCACCTCCGGCAGGACAAAGCGTATCCGTCGACGGCAAGGACATTTACGTGATTTTATCTGTGATGAGTAGGGTTGTGGGGACACTAACCCTCTTAGGAGGGGGCTGTGTAACAACCCGGCAGCAAGCGCTGGCGGAGTGACGCCTCATGGTAATTTATGTAAATAGTTTGTGGGGAATTTATGGGTAATTTATAAAAAGCTTATTGTATGTCGACATTTACGTATTGTCATTTGTGTTGTAAATAATGGTGTGTTTGTATTTAATTGGTTGGGTGGGTTTGGGACATCGCCGTCCGGGGGTTATTTATTTTGTAAAAAGTACCAATTTATTGAAATGTGTCTCTGTGCGTGACCTTGGCAATGGCCGAGCAATAATGTTGAGCTTTTGTTTCTGACTATCTTCTGTAATAAAAAGATACAACAGGACAGAGCTGTTTTATTGCTAAGATTTTATCTAAGCAAACTACCGAGACACTCGGAGTCGTGCGGTGTATGGGGCACGAGTGTTCTCTTTCTTAAAGAGCTGGGTGCAGTTGCGTGCATGACGCTGGCAAGCCGCTAGCCGACAGCTTCGGAGAGGTGCACGGCAGAGTTCGGCTCGAAATCTTAAAAGACTCCTCCACGGGTCGCTACAATATGAAATGACGATGCTGCAGACGTTCATTGGCTGGTAGAGCAGCATGCCTCCAGACGCATCTAGACTACATCACTTGCATTCAAGAACATCTATCTGTGCTCCACAACTAAACATGCAAGATTATGTGCAGCATTATAGTGCCTCTTCTCCATGTTCTGGGGGTCCTGGAAAAGCATAAAGTGCCGGTGTCTGAGTGGTTAGCTGATAATACCTGGCTCACATAATGACATGTTTACTGGTACAATGCATAGTATAGAAAATGTGAAAAACTAAGGGTTTAGCCTGTTACCTTACCAGCAAGTTGGTACCATCACTTCTGCCAAAGCTTGTTGGCTTTAATGTAAATTCATTTTGGGCTGATCATGGCTATGGAGACATGATGTTTGTTAGTATCCTCTTGGCATCACATACGAATTGTGTGTTAATGAACTGTGTTTGCATTTGTAAAATGCACCTTCATTCTGACAAGATGCCCTTATTGCAATATGAGTGCAGTAAAGTGATCCAATTACATTTGGAGAACCACAAAATGCCTTTTTATGCTGGCTGTGTTTTATGTACTCCTACACAATGTGAAAAACTGGACGTAGCACCTTCACAGTCAGCTGAAGGATTTCAGCAATCCAAAGAATGATCAAGAATGAGCATGATGGAATGAAGCTTGGCTGAGATATACCTGACCTGTCAGCCAGTTACCTAAGAATTTACAACAGGTAGCTGATAAAATAAATGATGCAATAGCCTTCATAAAAAGAGAAATGAAATACAGTCTATACATCATAGTCAAATCTTTTGAGGTTTAATATGTTCATCAGGTTGACACACATTATAATAACAGCTTGGTGATATACATAATTATATAATAATTCAGATCACTGAGCCCTTATTGTAATATATTATAATTATGCCATAATATTATAATAACTAGGGGGCTTCACCTCCTGCTTGCTTCACTCACCATCCCCCCTGCCTGTGCTACGTGCCAGCAACTACGCGTCTCTGACGCTCACATATGTGGATTTCAATTTCACCAAGCAACATATCTTTTCATTCTCGTGGATACGCCTCCTCATTGGGAAGAAACACTACTTTTCCCTGATGGCAACATAAATTAGACAATCTACTGTACAAGTATCCGACTTAAAGTTTAAATCTGAACAATATATTCAATCTCTTTTCACTGTTCTGTTATTTAACTGAGTAATAATTTCCGTTTGTTTGCGCTAATGCGATCTTTACTATAATTTTTTTGAGACTTTTGAATTTTCGTACTTCCATTATCTCTACTCTGCTCTGCATGTGTATTGCACCAACATTTTTGAATTCCTTATGACATTCTACTTTGTCATCTACTCTTTGTCTTTTACTTCCAGCCCTGGGCGTGGTTAAATCTCTTGGCACAAAGTCTTGTCTTGCGAGACATGAAAGTGTCTCTCTGAGAAAATCACGTCTCGTCTCTCTTCCCAAGATTTTTTTTTATTATAATAGAGAGATGTGTAAGTGTCATCATTTGGCTGCATTTCCCTACTTTATTAAGGGTATTGCCATTTTCCAAATTCTCCAAAATGTTGTATACGTATCAGTCAGAGTTGCCATAAATATAAGCTTGTTTTCCTGTCAAGGTTTCTTTTAAAAATCCTGACTTTGGCAAGGAAAGTTGTGTACATCTATTTAAAGCCAGTTTTTATGTGCACAAGCTTTATAAATGAGACCTTGGGGGTGCATTCGGAAAGAACTGCAAAGAACTGTGGGTTGCACCTGCCTTTATAGGACTGAGGGTAATCCCTTGATGGTGATAGGCAGGTGGCACAGCTCTTGGAGAACCACCCACAAAACACATGGCACATACTGTAGGAAAACAAGCAAAGTACATAATCAATAATGCTAACATAAATGAATACAAAATAAAAAAAAGGATACAAAATGGCATTTGAACTCCATCCCTTGGGGACCCTAGTTGAAATACAACAATTGCAAATGAAAAGCCATAAATCCAGTTTTTAGAACAAACTGAAACTGAAAGGTGGCTCAAATCAAGGCATAGTGATGATGATTTGAAGTGGTCATTGTGATGTTGAAACAGAGAGTAAAACCGACATCTGTTGTGTACTTTTCAAAATGCTAAGTTTTATTGATGTTCATGCTTGGTGTCAACTTTATACTGCTGTTGACAAACTTGTACCTCCTCAATGACCATTTACAGGTAGTACTGGTATAAAGATGTCTGTTGAATAACTGGAACATTTATGATTTGTCGATGATAGTCAAATGATATGAGATGTCAATGATAGAAGAAAATAGCTGGTAAAACAATCTACTGTGCAGTCAAAGTAAACCATTTGCTACAGACAACATGTGGGTATTTTTCAGACTTCTGATAAAGCAGGGCATATTGCGTAAAACAATCTAGATGGTACTAGGGCATGGCCCAGTTGTTGCAATTTTCAGTGAAGTGATATGAGTGTCATTTTTTACTCATTATGAAATCCCTGTTTTTCAAAAAAAATGGTGACTATTATGAAGCTAATCACCCTCCAACAAAACTATATAAACTTTATGATGTGTATCAAGTGATCATCAAAAAAATGCAGAAACTACATTTCCCGATTGTGACATACTGTATGTATTGCTGAAAGTCTAATGGGTGTCAAGGGAAGGTTGTTGTGGATACAGAAAATCATATCCAAATGGTCAGGATTCAGAATTAAGTTCTACATGCTGTGCCAAGCAAGCTCTGGGTACATTTTTAAGTAAGTACTTTACACTGGTAGAGAGACCAAGTGAGGATGGCAAGTACTGTCACTACAGCATCACTACATCATCTGTGCTATCATTGGTGGACTCTTTGCTTGATCAATGTTACTGTATAATGATGGGCCATTTTTAAACCTGACCTGAACTGTTTTGAGATTTACTTAAAAAAAAACTGATGCATATGGCACCGTACAAACGAACCATCATAATATGCCTGATGTGAACCCATCAAGCAGCAGCATGGTGCAGTTGGTTTGGGGCAAAAAGGGAAAATAATTGCAATCGAGTGGATGGACACTGTTCAGAATGCAATAATTGTTAGGGGAAATATGGAAGTCACTATGCCTTGTGCCTTGTAGGCTACAATAATACAATGAGCAATCATGTGTGTCAGGCACTGACATTTCTAGCATCATGCCCAAGCAAAATAAACAGTAAACAGTGTTTAGGGGCTAATGTCTTTCTTTTGCTAATACTTGATCACAATCATTTTTTCACCTGCTTGCACCATGTTGAACCATGATGCCAAATTCACCAAATATATCACAGTGGTTCAGTGATAAAGTACCGTATGCATCAGTTTCACAAACTGTGTTAATATCTGATGGTCAATTTGCATTGTATTCAGGGCTAGCACCACCATTAAGGCAAAATAATCATTTGCCTAGGACGCAGATCATAAGGGGGAGTGGGGCCCAGCTGCATGGGTTAGCTACTGAACAGTGGGTTGGTGCACTAATAAGCTTGGCCAAGGATGAAAAATAACCTAGCGCTGGCACTGATTGTATTCACTACCACTTGATTCAACTCATGGTTACGTTTTAGTTTGTTCTAAAACTGAGTTTACAGCTTCTCATTTTCATAACATTGTGTGAAAAATGAGTGAAAGGCTTCACTCCACTTGTGAATATTGAAGAGTTGGCTTTAGAGTGGCAAAATGGATAAAAAGAGTCATGATTTTTTGCAGCATAATGTTATTTCATCCACTAGATGGCAGGAGAATACTGTTCCAACTGTTATTCAGGCTTAATGCTATACATTGAATTATAGCAACTACATCACGAGACAGATTTGGTGTTAACCGCATTTATATGGAATTCCAAGTCCAATGGAGTATCAGAGTTAACCCCAAGATTGTTGAAAAATCTGAACTGTACAATACAATAACTTTAGCCATGCAGTTGATGTAGCAATGTGATTTCTAGTATAAGAAATTGTTTTTACAATAATACATTTAGTGGACATTGAGGTATACTCACTTGTACCAAACCTGTGCTTACAGGCCTTATATATAATTGCAATATAGAACCTTGAATGATGCATTTGATCTTTCAGGAGGGAAGTGCTCTAAATAGTAATTTTGTTGTTAGAAAGTACAATTTCTGATATGAGAAACTGGTTTTATAATAATACATGTAAAGGGCTTGATGTTATACTCAATTGTACTAATCCCGTGCTTAGAGGCCTGAAATACCTTACAACATGCAATAAAGTAGCTTTTGTTATGTAGCTGGACATTCAGTAAGGATTTACTCCAAACAGATGTTTCCTATTAGTAAAATATGATTTCTAGAATTAAATTGTTTTTGCAAAAAATAAATTTAGAGGTTGTTGAGAAATTTGTACCAAACCTGTGATAACAGGCCATATAAACACAGTAGAGTGCAATGCATTATCTTTATGACTTGAGGAAATCATCCTTGCACATGGAAGAGAAGCAGCTGATAGTTTTTGTGTTCTGTGGTTTGAGGGTTAATTTACAAAAATTGCCAGTAAGATGTGTGGGAATTTCTAAACCTTTTTTCCCTTTAGAAGTGTTTTTTGCTTTGTTTTCACCCACACAAGAGCAAAAGTAGCTGAGCTTTTGGGGGAGTATTTGGAAAACTTACTTGTTATTTGTAATTGTACTTTTGACTAGCATCAGCGAAGCAGGGCAGGAAGCAGCAGTAACTAACACCAAAATCTCTGTAAGTAGCGATGGATAATTATAAGTAACAGAAACAACAGTTCCTTAGTGGGAGAAAAACAGCAGCAGGTAAAAAGAAGGGATCTGCGGTACATAGGCAGGTGACTAGCTTTAAGGCGCTAATCAGGCACAAGTAATTGTAAGAGCAGATAAGACAGTAAAAAATTAACTAGCAGTGGATATTCAGTAAGCGAGTTTTTCTTAGTAAGAAGGAATAATTGTATAAATAAAAATAAATTACTAGTTTGAACAGTTCTTAGTGGTCAGGAAAGCAGAGCAGTTAAGAGGGAGACAGAGTAAGGATTCATTAATATGAAGGAATACAAATACTGTGAGGAGTGGGGATCTTTTAAGTAAGGAATAAGAGGATTGCAAACCTAGGAGATCAGGAAGTGAAAAGTAAAGTTAACCTTGTAGAAAAATAATCAGCAAGCAGTTTGGGGGTGGGGAGGAGATGGATGGATATTACAGGAGCTTAAGGGGTCAGAAGGTGTATAACAACTGTAGCAGTTCTTTAACCTAATTTTTTGGCTTAGTTCCTTTCAGTTTTACTACTTAAGTTAAATCGTTTAATTTTAATTAAAAAAAATGTTGAGCAGTTTTCATAATCCATTGTCATATTTTAATAATGAGGTCAGTACAATGCAAGTTCTGTTAGATGTTGGACTTTTTAGAAGATAGCTTGTAGGAGCCAATTTCTATGAGGGCTACAACTGCAGGAGATGCCAGCTGATCCAGGACCTTGAGCTCAGGGTCACTGAACTGGAGAAGGAGTTGGCTGGCCTGCATTGTAGTAGAGAATTAGTGGACCTGGCCCAGGTGTCCATTAGAGAGACAATGTGCACCCCTAAAGGGGTGCAGTAGGAGACTCCAGACCAGACAGCTAGATATAGGTGAGTCACGGTCACAAGGCGTACGGTAAAGGGTACACATTGTCCAGGGGCATCAAGCCAAGAACTGGAAGTGTCAAACCATTTTCAGGTCCATGAAGTGCTTTACAGTGTCTCTGAAGATTCTGAGATTGGCAGACATGAGTCCCAATGATCCACCTCAAAACCAGTGCCCAGAAAAAGAAAGGTAGTGATAGTTGGGGACTCAATCATTAGGTCCAGAGTCTTTCACAGAGAAATTTAAGAGGAGAGTGACTAGGCTATAGGGTATGAATTATGAGGAAAGAAAAAGAGCCTTTGAAAAGAGCATTGGAACCTCTTACTGCCTTCAACACTCCTTGCAGGCTTTAGTTATGAGTTATGCCTTTTGGACTGCAAGGGACTGCTGCAAACTTTCAGCACCTCATGGGCAGTATATTGAGAGGAGCTGTGGCCTACTCTAGTCATCTGTAGCAAACTGGAGAAGGATCACCTGGAGCATTGACAAATTATTTTAAAGATAATTAAGGTTTAAGGTTTCTTTATTTAGTCATGTTTACACAAGAAAACATGAAATTTGTCTTCTCAGTTGCATCTAATAACAGACAGAATGAAATAAAACAGACAAATAGAAACAGGAAACAGGTAAGCTAGTAAGATAATGCATATCTCTCTATTATAAAAAGAAATCCTGGAAAGCAAAAGCAAGGCGACGATATGTGATCTTCTCAGGAGTTCTCGAAAGACATTTAAAAGACCTGCGAGAGAAAAGACACTTATAATACAATCCAATGCAATTAATTTTTTGTATAGCCCAAAATCACGCAAGGAGTACCGCAATGGGCTTTAATAGGCCCTGCCTCTTGACAGCGTCCCAGCCTTGACTCTCTAAGAAGACAAGGAACAACTCCCAAAAACACCCCAGTAGGGAAAAAATGGATGAAACCTCAGGAAAGGCAGATCAAAGAGAGACCCCTTTCCAGGTAGGTTGGGCATGCAGTGGGTGTCAAAAAGTAGGGGGTCAATACAATACACAGAACAGAAGAAATCCTCAATACAGTATACAAATAAAAATTTTAGAAGTACGCAGCAGAATTTAGCAGTAGAGGATGCCACATTATATGATTTGGATTTATTTAGAATCCTGGAGACCTCATCCATCAAGCTGCCTCCCCCATTTGGCCATTCCATGGCTGAAACAGTGCTGGGCCAGCCAATCCGATGAAAGGATCCCTTTTTCCCACAATTCCTGCAAACCTCCATCAGAGATGACTTTACGTTAGGCAGGCAATATAACTAGGCAGGTGGGCCGTGGCACCAGGTGCCACATTTGAATACCGAGAAGAGAAACAGAATAGGTGAAGGTTAGTATCCAATTAATAACTGTCATGTTACTTATGTTTTAGTGCTAATGACTAACAACAGAGATCCAGTATGTACAGTTAATCAGCAGCTCTAGTCAGGATATGCTAAACTGAAGTAGTGAGTCTTCAGCCGGGATTTAAAAGCTGAGACCGAAGGAGCATCTCTTATAGTAGCAGGCAGACCATTCCACAGTTTAGCGGCCCTGTAACTAAATGCTCGACTGTTATTTTATTAATCCTTGGAATCCTAAGCAGACCAGCATCTTGAAATCTTAATGTGCACTCTGGTTTGTAAGTCATGATAAGTTCAGACAAGTAATCCGGATCTTGGCCATTTAATGATTTATATGTTAAAAGGAGGATTTTGAAATCTGCCCTAAACTTAACAGGGAGCCAGCGTAAGGATTTAAGAACTGGAGTTATGTGTTCGTATTTTCTTGTTCTTGTAATAATTCTTGCAGCAGCATTTTGGATTAACTGGAGGGTGTATGAAGAACAGTTTGAACACCCAGTGAACACCACATTGCAGTAGTCAATCCTACTAGAAATAAATGTATGAATTAATTTCTAAGAATCCTGTTTATTTAGAAAGCGCCTTAATTTCCTAACATTTTTAAGATGGAAGAAGCATGATTTGGACAACTTTGTAATATGCGCTTTAAATGATATGCTAGAGTCAAAGATAACTCTGAGATTGCAGGCTGATTCAGTGAAATTAATGGGGATTCCAACTGAGTTAAATGATGACAAAATATTTGTCTGTATTTAAAGACAAGTAGTTCTCATCCATCCACTCCTTTAATTCACTAACACAACTAATTAAAGAAAACATTGGAGAAATTTCATTTGATCTAAATGAAAGGTATAACTGGGTGTCATCTGCATATGAGTGAAAATTAACATTATGTTTCCTAATGATAGATCCCAGTGGAAGCATGTAAAGTGAAAACAGTAAAGGTCCCAGTACTGAGCCCTGCGGGACACCATATTGAACTTTTGTGTATAATGATGGAGTACTGTCAGCACATTTCTGTACAAATTGGAATCGATTTGATAAATAAGATTATTTGATAAATAAGATTATTTGATAAATAATCTATATCTATATCTATATCTATATCTATCTATATATATATATATATATATATATATATATATATATATATATATATATATATATATATATATATATATATATATATATATATATATATATATATATACACACATATCTCCTTTGGGCTGCGAGGAGCTGTTGCTGGGGGTGCCAGAATCCATTGAGGAAGAAAAATTTAAAACATTATTTGTACGAAATCTTAATTTATCTATCCATTCCTAAATAATTAAATGGGCAGGCTAATTCGTACCAGTGCAATATGCTGCTTGTTAAAACGGATGACTCGTAATCTTACGTGCACTTAGTGCTGCGTGGGTATTATGAACTATTGTATTTGTTCAAGTTCTATTTAAATTTTAAATATAAGTAATTTTTATTTGGTCGACAGAAATATGTTTAGTAGGAATGAAAGTTAAATTTAATCATCATTGCATAAATTTTTCTTCACCATAGAAATTTAAAGACTAAATCCAAATTCCATTCCTACCAAAGATATTTCTGGCGACTAAATAGAACCTACTGTAGTATATCCAAAATCGAGCTATTGAGCTGTCGCCTGCCTGCCTGCGTCACCCTCGCTCTTACTTTTTTTCCGTTCATTTAATCTTGGCTAGTCGCGGAAATATTATAACATGGAAGGAGGATTACACCAAGTATGGCTTTACCAAAACAATCATTGATGTTGAATAAAGTATCTATGATTCCTAAAGCTTAAATTGGTGATCTGGTTTTCTGCGTTAACCTCATATTTTTTCATACTTCTTCCCAAACAGGGGTTGCGAGAGTAAAATGAATCATTAAGCGCTGATATATATATATTGAAATAGTTTTACTATCAAATAATGCAAACAGTACGCGGCACGTGCTTCGCCCTAATTCTGGGCTCATCAGGCAGTACACACGCACTGCACCCACTCTCGCGAATCGAACCTAAGACGTCAGCGCTAAAGGTGAAGCCTCTCATGTTGCTCTATGGTGTGTGGGTCATTTATTTGACAGTATTGTAGATCGGGGTGTATATATATATATAACTTTTGAGAATGCAACGTATAGTTTTGTCCAGGAGGAAAGCAATGTTGCCTCAAATCAATGGCAACCTTTTGTAGGGTGTGTCCCTGAGACTTATTAATTGTCATCGTGAAGCAGAGCCTTACTGGAAATTTCAGGCATTTCAATTCAAATGGGAGATCAGAGGGTATAACGGTGATGCCAGCAATACATTCAGAGTGTGGCGCTCTGCTTTTTCTGTGTAGCTGCCTTCACACAGCCTCTCCGCTGCTTTATAAACGAACGCCATAGAAAGCCATCACCTTGTAAATTGTGTAATGCGTTTTTTGAACAGGTTTGATGAATGGAAGTGATCACTCGTATTGCGTTCAGTAAGTTCTTGTGAGCTGCTATCTTGTGTGATGTTGCGATGTCTACGGCTTAATTTAATGTTATCTAAGACCCGGTACTTAAAAGTTTCTGGCTGCACTCCAGTTGTAATATGACCAAGCTGCGCGAGCTCACTTTTGAGAATGCAAGTATAGTTGTCCAGGAGAAAAGCAATCTTGCCTGAAATCAATGGCATCGTTTTGTAGGGTCTGTCCTTGAGACTTATTACTTGTCATCGCGCAGCTGAGCCTTACTGGAAATTGGAGGTATCTGAATTGAAATAGGAGATTATAAGGTATAAAGGGGACGCGAGGAATACATTGAGTGTGGAGAAACTCTAGAGACAGCGTGTGAATTAACTTGTGAATTTTTCTGTGAGTATTTGGTGGGAGTGTGACGAAGTTGCTTCGGAAGACAGCGTTAGCCGCGGAGCTCAGCTCAGAGCGAAATGAGGTAAATGGGAGGGGATATGATGACGTGACTCCCCCAACCGCGTTAACTGTCAATCCCCCACAAACACAGTCTCTTGGAATTTGCATAAGCACACCCCTTCACCTGCAATTTTAACTTAGTTACAAAGTGATCAAAACTCTCGTTTATATCCCTCGTCCTCTCATTAAACTTGTATCCCGCATTACCCGTGGGCATGAGAAACACCAGCGGCACCCTGTCTATTAACTTAATTTAAAGTTTAGATTTACACCGTGCTTTCTTTCCGAAGTAGCAGCACTCATTAATATGGTAGTATATGTCAGTCGCTCGCTTCTTATTGTTTCGCTGCCTTCTCAATTATATAATGCATGTTTTCTTCGGCGCGTTTTGGAGCTCTTCCTGGTTTTCTACATAGTGCGTTGACAGTCAGTTCACATAATTACGTGGGAGGCGTGATGATGTCACACGAAACTCCGCCCCCCACGGCTTTCTAGCTGAACTCCATTACAGTAAATGGAGAAAAATACCTTCAAGTTATGACCATTACGCGTAGAATTTCGAAATGAAACCTGCCCAACTTTTGTAAGGAAGCTGTAAGGAATGAGCCTGCCAAATTTCAGCCTTCCACCCACACGGGAAGTTGGAGAATTAGTGAGTGAGTCAGTGAGGGCTTTGCCTTTTATTAGTATAGATAGTATTCAGAGCAAGCTTTAAAGAAAGCTTTTTTATATTTATTAAAACTCTTTGTCCATGCAATTTATAAGACATGTAGCTTTGTTGTTCTCCATCTGCACTCCAGTTTTCGACACTCTAATTTAAGAGCTCGAGTGTTTTCATTAAACCAGGGAGAGTTTCTATGTGCTTTGATCACTTTTGTTTTAAGGGGAGCCACTGCGTCCAGAGCATCTCTCAAGGTAACATTATAATGTGATGTTAGCTGATCTAAATTGTTTTCCACATTTATATTTGATGTTAACTGATCTAAATGGTTTTCCACAATTACTCTCGACTTACTCAAAGTATCTACAAATTTTGAAGTAGAAGCGTCTCGCGGGGACCGTAAACATGAGACTTGGTGCCAAGAGACTGTGCCAGGGCCATCTCGCAGGGACGTGGAACATGAGATTCTTGCAAGACACGCCCTACTTACAAACAGTCAGTCGTGTAAAAGCATGTAGTTCATACAGATCCTATTCTCTCAACACATATAAAGTGTATAAGGACAATACAGAGAATAGAGACCCAAAGGTGTTGGAGAGAAAAAAAGGCAAATAAGAGATTATGAAAGCAGTAAAATTCGAAAGTATTGCAGCGTCCCAGCCAGGTTGCGGCCTTTTTGGTTTTAAGTGACTATAACATCCGATTTAGAGAGGGCGGAGTACAGCCTGGAAGACTGATAATGGGGTATTGATTGATGCGATAAGCGGGGTGCAAGATACGAGGGATGAGGGGTTGGAGAAGGTGCTAGAAAGTTGTTTGGGGTTACGAAGTCAGCGATTGTTCAAGTAAAACTTTTGTGACACTTTATCATGTCAGTCGCTACAGTATCAAAGTAAAGATAGAAAAGATAGCATTACTACAAAAAAAACAGTGATCGTCATCAGAACCAGGTGTAATTGAAAAAAGAGCAGGACAAATCAAGGTCAGAAATAAAAGGCAAAGAGTAGACAACAAAGTCTTTTTGCATTCGCATCATTCAATGCACAAAACGTGGATTTACACAACAATAGACTATATGCTGTGAGAATCTGTGGTCCCAGAACAGTTAAAGCAACGACAAGTTGAATTTCAAAGAGTACACAATTCGGTCAGGTGTATATTTATAATCATGGAGAAGCGATGCAAATTTTAACAGGCAAAAAGAAAGAATAACATTACACACCAAAGGAGATTGTGATATGCCATTCGTATTAAAATGTTTACAGTTTACTGTGAGAATTGCTTTTCCTATGACAATCAATAAATCACAGGGGCAAACATTAGAAAAAGTCGGATTATTTATTAGAGAAACAGAAACAATATTCACTCACGGGCAGTTGTACATTGTGTTGTCACAATGTGTCTCCAAAAAATATTGTTTTTAATGCAGCTTTAAAGTAAAAGTGCAAATAATGAAATTGAAAGAATTCCAAAGAAAAAAAAATTAATTGTACTGTATATCCGATACACTAGTTTACACAAAAAAAGATTACAGGATATATTTCAAAACCTTAATCATTATCTCCGATATTTCTTATTGAAAAGTTGTATGGCACTAGGAAGAAAGAAGTTCCTGGAGCGACTTGTATGGGTTTTCAAAGAGACCATCCTTCCTGAAGTTTAGTTCTACATGTAATGGGTGTCTGTCATCAGTTGAGATGATTTTCACTTTCTTTAACATTGCCCTCTGACACACACTAGTCAAATCATCTACAACAGCTCCAATAACTTTAGATGCATACTTTGTAATCTGCTGGAGCTTTTTTGAGTTTTGGTTTGTTATTAATGGCTATTAAACCAGCCAATGAAACTGAAAGTGATCACAGACATATGCGATAAAAGGACAACATGAGGTCCCTGTCTACTTTAAATAGTTTTAGTTTATGGAGGAGAAATAAGCGCTGGTTGCTTTTAGAGAATATTTGTTTTGGATTTGTATTCCAGGTAAGTTTGTTATCTAGGTAAGTTCCTAAGTATTTATATTCAGTCACTATGTCTACCTCCTCTCCTAGAACTACAATAGGTGAACATACAGATTTCTGTCTCTTAAAATCAAATATCATTTCTTTGGTCTTTTTTACATTCAGAGTGAGAGAGTTTTTATAGCACCAGTTTACCATACAGTCCACTTGATTTAGATAGTAAGATTTTTTTTGTTCTTTATTTCGCCTTATACAATTTCTTGTATTAGGAATTTGTTAGTTTTTGAATACCCCTTGGGGTCAGATCACAGGGTCAGCCATTGTACAGCACCCCTGGAGCAAGGAGGTGAGAGGACATTATGAATATTTCCCAGGCTGAAGAGAGTGGAAAAATTGTTGGAAGTGTTGGAATTTTTTTCCTAATTTTGTCCATTTTACAATATATATTATTTTTATTTGTTGTGATTTGTGGTTAAGTAAAAATCACTTTTTGGACAAACCCACTTGTGTTTTGAACTCATACAGTGAATCACTGGTACTTGGTCCTTTTATTTTTTCTCCATCTGTCTGGAGTTTTTTTTTTTGTTTTTTCTGTCCACCCTGGCCATCGGACCTTACTTTTATTCTATGTTAATTAGTGTTCTCTGATTTTAATTCTTACTTTGTCTTTTTTCTCTTTCTTCATCATGTAAAGCACTTTGAGCTACATTATTTGTATGAAAATGTGCTATATAAATAAATGTTGTTGTTGTTGTTGGTCCTGACTCCTAGATGTTCTAGTCCTGCCATTCCTAAGAAAAAGGGTACGAGTCATCACAGTGCCTCTGTTGAGGTATATTATTCAATACACTAAATATATCATTTTTTATAGTGCCATTGTTGTCTCATGTTAAGAGCACAGTACATTTTTTATTTGCATGGGCTATCAAATATGCAACACATTGGCACATTATGACACAATGACTGGTGAGTTTAACTGTCTTAACCTGCTTTGATTATTAAAAACAAACTAAAACTAGATATAACAGCTGTAACTTGTGCTAAATAGCAGTTGCTTGTTTTCAAAATAAATTATATTAAAGATTTTATATAATTAAATTAATATTAAAACTTACAAATAAATCATGCATAAATATGATATTCACAAAAACAGAAAAGCTGCTTAAATTTACTACCTAAATCACAGATTGTTACATTTTCATAAAGTTCATCTTGCTAAATGGAAGAGGAGGCAGATGTGCAATGATTTAAAAGCACCTAAAAACACATCACTCGCAATTTAATACTGCTGTTTAAAAAAAAAAATACAAATTTATTTTAGGAAAAAACTGGCATTGTCCTTTTTTCTTTTGCATTTCATTTCATGTCTGCATGTTGAAATCTGTGCTACACACTTAATACCAATTTCCATCTCAGCAAATGTAAATTTCTTCAGGAACCCAAAAGATAATTGTCCATGCTGAAAACTAATAAAATGGGTCTCTTCATTTATATGAGCAGATCCAGCATCTGGCAGCTTTTCTTTCTCTCTCTCTGCCTGAAACAAAGTGTTAATTATCAAAATAAAGTAGTGCAAGAGCCATTTGCTAATTATTTAAGTTATATAAATGTTTGCCTAAATATTAGTGCATAGTCTATGGGAGGTTCCTACAACCCCCATAAGTTAAATAGAATTGGTATATTCAAACTATTTATAATTTCTCTGACTATACTTTATACTTAGTTAGTGACCTGCCTTGCCAGGTGTAAGGCATTGAGGGCACATGGTCTTAAACTGCAGTTTGCGTGCCTTAAGTGCCAAGTAACATGAAAGGCAAAGTACTTTATTGAATGTGTAGCGCCATACATTTAAAGCGTACAGAGGAAGAAGTGAAGCATCTTTAAGTATAGAAACAACTAAAGTTTGACAAGAAAAGCTAAGGTTAGAGAAGATAAATTTTTTTCAGTTTTTTTGCCTTTTATTCTACATGTGTAACAATCTTTTTTCTTTATTCTTGTGTGGATTATTTGCTTTGAATTTTCACTGAATATTTTAAAGCAAACTTTTGGACTGAGTGTTTTCTTTTGGCACATGTTTTACCCATGCTTGAACTCGCCTTACACACCTGCAGCTACTGTACAAGTAGCATGTTACAGTCTCACTTGACTATTGTTGGAGTAGTTATCAACAACAACAGCATTTATTTATATAGCACATTTTCAAACAGCAATGTAGCCCAATGTAATTTATAAGATGAAAAAGAAAGTCACAAGAGGAGAAAACAAATAAAAATAAGCAATATTATTAAAGAATAAAGAACAAGACAATAAGGTAAAGTCAGATCACAGAGAGGACAGAATAAAACAAAATAAAAAACTCCAGAAGAGTACCTCACCTTTGTGATACATGGAGAAACTTATGCAAAACACTGACATTCAGAAGCTTGCTTGGACTGGGACACTATATTTTATTGGGAATTTAAGGATTCTGGTGGCCCAGTGGACATAGGCTCTACAGTATATGTGGTGCTGATTGTGTATAAATCAGTCTGATTGGTCTGTGTTCCATGAAGCACCAGATGCACACAAACGGTCCACAGGGATAAAAAGTTTAAAAAGCTCAAATATCGAATATGAGATCATGCATGCACTGTAACATAAGTTCACACACTCAGAGACAGTTTTAAAAGAAAACAGTACTACAAAATCAATACTTGCCACAGTCGGAATGACAATCATTTAAAATACTATGCACATATCATTATATGTAAAAAAATGAATTACAGAATTCTGTGAAGGTGGGAGGGTTCATGAGGATGTAGCAAAACAGAGAGCTGTCTCAGTATTACTCAAACAGAACTGAATAGACAATTAGGAGGAATAATATTATAATTTTAAATATTTAAAATGTATTTTTTAGTTATTTCTTGTATGGAATGTGCTCTCGCCGTAACAATACTGCACATAAATCATCTATAAACCATCCAAAATATGTATTCAGCAAGATGACCACATTTTACTGAGCATGAATATTAGGGTGTTTTCTCAAATTATTTTCCTTGAAGTATTCTATTTTTACCATAGCATATACACCCCATACCCATTACACTACCAAACCGTATTTACAAGGAACTCTTTCTCTATAGCAGTTTTTTATTTTTTCAATTGTATTCAGGTTACAATAACAAAGTATGAAAATGACCAGTGATGGCTACCCCAGAAAAGAATCAATCATTCAGTTTTGAGGTCCTGCAGTCCCAGTTTCGTCTGCAGCATCATCTTTGAAGAGTACATTTCCAGTCATGAACTTCTGTATGCCTTGATATAACATATTTGTTTGAAGGCTTTGCTCCTTCATTTTAGCCAGAAGTGCTTCATTTTCTTTCCTGTACTTAGCTATTTCTTGGTAAAACCTTTGTATTTCAACCTTATGCTCATTCATTTCTGCCCGAAGGAATTCATTCTCATTTCTGTACTTTTGTACTTCTTCCTGGAATTGTTGTATTTCCAAATTCTGTTCCTTAGTAACATCACTGAGCATATTACTTTCAGTGATGTACTGAATCATACGTTGATGGAGATGTTTAATTACAATGTTCTGCTCACTGACATCAACTTTAAGTGCCTCAACAATAGCTTTGTACTTTTCCATTTTTGCATTTAACCATTTTATCTCAAGAGTCTGACTCTTAGCGTCTTCCCATAATGTTTCATTATCAATCCAGAAATTCTCCATCAGGTAGAACAGTCGTTTGATTTCATGTTTCTGTTTTTTAGACTCAGCTTTGAGCTCTTCATTTTCGGTCTTGTACTTTTTCAATTCCTTGGTGAGGTGTTGTTTTTTAAAGAAACGGTGGTGCGCTTCACCTTCAAGAACGTCACTTGTGTCCTTTAAATTTGCCACAACTATATGGAGCCATTTGATTTCAACAGTCTGATCTTTAATTGCATAAGTAAGTAATTCATTTTCAGTTTTGTATCTCTTCAGTAGCTCTTGATTCTCATGTAGTTCAAAGTTTTGCTTTTTAGTTTCATCTGCAAATGCTTCAGTTGCAATCTTTAACTCATTTAGTGGATTATATTCTACAGTTTCAGTTCCAGTTATCAATTTATTTTCACCCCGTTTCTTATTTATGGGTTGATACAACTGTTCATCCTCATTGTGGCATTCATTTATATCTGTGGCATTTGTCATTGCTTCATTTTCTACATTCTGAATGTGACATTCTTCTTTGTGAATTCCTTTTTCACCTAAACTTGTACTTTTTGTTTCTGTTTTTTGATTCTGAACTTCTTGGTAGAACTGTTCTGCTTTAAACTTACTATCAGCACATTTTTCATTTTTAGCATCATGTCCTCCTTTAAACTGAACTTTTTTTTGCTGTGTCTTATCTTCAACGGTATCACTAAGTTTTTTCCCATTACTAAATATCTGTGCTTCTTGCAAAAGCTGATTAATTTCTTTGACTTGTTGTTCAGATTCCTTTCTAGTTTCTGTTCCTTTGAACAACCATGAGAGTTCAATTGCATGCTCTTTAGCCTGAGCTCCCAGTCTTTTATTTTCACTTCTGTATTGTTGAATGTCTAGATGGAGCAGTTTTACTTCATAGGTTTGCTGTTTAATTTTAGCTTCAAAAATCTCATTCTCAGCCTGAAGCCTAAAATGCAAAATGAATAAATACATTTACAACTGTCTTTGTTTTGGACACTTTTAATCTGCAAACCTTATCTATTGGTGAGGTTGGCTGCATGTCACATACAAAAAAGGATAGCGCTGGCATACATTTGTTCCTTTTCCATCAGAGCTTGAAATAATGGTGGGGGAAGAAATAGAAATAAGGTGTGCATCATGCTGTAATCTTGGGAACCACAGGGTTAAGTATGCTACTGAGACTTGAAGGAAAAGTTTGAAAATGGCAGAAATAAAAATAAAAGGGAGATTTGCAATTAAACAATGGGAGTGAGGTTCAAGCTAAAAATTAAGCCATGATGAAGCCATATATGATAAGAATGATCTTTATAAAGTTAAATGGACAGGAAATAGTGAAATGAATATTGGGAGGACAATCTGTATAGGTGGACAGAAGTGTGTACATGGAGTGAAAATAGGGAAGACAGCACAGTTTCTCTCATGGCATACAACCCAATAAGAAAGAAATTGTTATTCAAGGAACATCACATGCAGTGTTGTGTAAGCTGTAAGTAACTTCTGAGATGAATAGACTTTACTTTTATAAACAACGAATTTCACATTTAATACTCATAGAATGGAATGTCAAGAATTAGAAAGATAACTCTAGGTGACAAAAACATTATATAAATATAAACAGTTGTTATTATTATTATTATTATTATTATGACGGGGGTGGAAAGAGTACTAAACAAATCTACCCAAGTAGAAGTATTGTTATTTAGATAAACATTTACTTAAGTGGGGCAGCACGGTAGCGCATTGGTAGCACTGCTGCCTCGCAGTTAGGGGACCCGGGTTCGCCTCCCAGGTCCTCCCTGTGTGGAGCTTGCATGTTCTCCCCGTGTCTGCATGGGTTTCCTCCGGGCGCTCCGGTTTCCTCCCACAGTCCAAAGACATGCAGGTTAGGTGGATTGGCAATTCTAAAATGGCCCAAGTATGTGGTGGGTGTCTTTGTGTGTGTTCTGCAGTGGGTTGGCACCCTATCCGGGATTGGTTCCTGTCTTGTTGGCTGGGATTGGCTCCAGCAGACCCCCCATGACCCTGTGTTTGGATTCAGCAGGTTGGAAAATGGATGGATGGATTTACTTAAGTGAAAGTATCAGGAAATGACTGAAGTTAAATCAAAGTCATGTCAGAATTTATTTAGATAGCACATTTACAGTATAGCCAGAGAAGTGGGTTCCAAAGTGCTGTGCATGACAATAGATTACTAAAATCAAAGATTGATAAATTAAAAATAATAAAAAGAAGTAAAAAAAAAATAATGGTTAGTATGGCAAATATCATCCCATTATATAAAAAGGTGACAGTGCAGATCTAAGAAACAATAGGCCAGTAAGTTTATAACATGCATCACAGGAAAATTAATGGAAGGAATTATTAAGGATAAGATTGAGCAATACCTGGTAAGGACAGGAATTATTAGGAACAGTTAGCAAGGGATCAGAAGAGGGAGGCTGTGTTTTACTAACATGCTGGAATTCTATGAGGAGGCAACAAAAGGATACGATCAAAGTGGAGCTTATGATATTATTTATCTTGACTTTCGGAAAGCATTTGATAAGGTGCCACATGAGGGGCTGGGCATCAAACTAAACAAAGTGGTAGTTCAGGATGATGTTTTTAGATGGGTGCAGAATTGGCTCAGACACAGTAAGCAGAGGGTGACGGGGCGAGGAACCTCATTAGAATTGGTGGATGTTAAGAGTGGTGTTCCACAGGGGTCAGTGCTAGGGCCATTGCTATTTTTAATATATATAAATGATTTAGATAGGAATATAAATAACAAGCTGGTTAGGTTTGCAGATGATACCAAGATAGGTGGATTAGCAGATAATTTGGAATCCATTATACCATTACAGAAGGATTTGGATAGTATACAGCCTTGGGCACATTTCTGGCAGATGAAATTTAATGTCAGAAAATGTAAAGTATTACACATAGGAAGTAAAAATGTTAGGTAGGAATGCAATAGGCGGCCTGAAAATCGAGAATACACCTTATGAGAAGGATTTAGAAGTCAGAGTGGACTCTAAGCTATCAACTTCCCAACAGCGTTCAGAAGCCATTAAGAAGGCTAATGGAATGTTAGGTTATATAGCACGATGTGTGGAATACAAGTCCAAGGAGGTTATGCTCAACCTTTATAATGCACGGGTAAGGACTCATCTGGAGTACTTTGTGCAGTTTTGGTCTCCAGGCTACGAAAAAAGACATAACAGCAATAGAAAAGATCGAGTGAAGATCAACTAGGCTGATTCCAGGGCTACAGGGGTTGAATTATGAGGAAAGATTAAAAGATCTGAGCCTATAAAGATTAAGAGGTGACATGATTGAAGTGTTTAAAATTATCAAGGGAATTAGAACAGTGGATCGAGACTGTTATTTTAAAATGAGTTCATTAACAACATGGAGACAGTGCTAAGGGTAAATTTCGCACAAACATTAGGAAGTTTTTCTTTACACAAAGAAAGATAGACACTTGGAATAAGCTACCAAGTAGTGTGGTTGACAGTAAGACTTTAGGGACTTTCAAAACTCAGTGTTTATGGAAGAAATAAGTGGATAGGACTGGCGAGCTTTGTTGGGCCAAATGGCCTGTTCTCGTCTAAATTGTTTGAGTGTTATAATGTTCTAATACTAGCAGCACATAAAACCTATTATGAACGACTAAAAGTCATGAAGAAAAAATGTATTTTCAGTAAAGATTTAAAAATTGACAGGGTTAGAGCTGCTCTTATCTGAAGTGATAGGCAAATTCAGAGCCAAAGGGCAGTCACTGCAAAAGCATAATCATCCCATTTCTTTGGCTTCGATCATGGTAAGACCAGCAGCATCTGGTCAGATTATCTCAGGGATCGAGAAGGGGCATGAGAGACTAGGAGATCAGACAGGTAAACTGGGGTCAGACCTTTGAAATTTTTAAATCAATTCTAAAACTGATGGGGAGCAAATGAAGTGAAGCCAAAATAGCAGTTAAGAACCCTGCAGCAGAGTTTTGAACCAACTGCAGACAACAGAGAAAAGTCTGACTGACACCACTGTAGAATGAGTTACCATAGTCAAGATAGAATGAAACAAGGGCATGAAGAACTTTTTCCAAATCAGCAAAACAAAGAAAAGATTTAATTTTTGAAATGATTCTCTAAATCTCTAAATAACTCTAAAAGCAGCTTCTTACAACACAGTTTATCTGCTTATTCAATTTAAGACTGTGCTGAGAATAACGCGTAGATGATTTGCAGATGTCTTGCAATGTTTCTCCAATAGGCCTAGGTTAGTGGCAGGCGTACCAGACTCACTGGATGGCCTAAACAGCACAATGTCAATTTTACTTTGATTTAAGTAAAGGAAATATTTTACGACATCCAGTTCTTCACATCACACAAGGAAGCCAAAAGAGACGCCAGGGAGTTGTTTCTGAGTGGTAGATAAATTTAGATGGCAATCTGAAAGACAGTGGAAAGATGCATTATGTTTATGAAAAATCGAGCCAAGAGGAAACATAATGAAAACAGAATTGGCACAAATATAGAACCTTGTGGGATCCCATATTTTAGTTGAGTGTGTGAAGATGGTAATTTACCCAATTAACTGAAAAAACCTTTCAGAAAAATATGTAAAAAAGAAGGTTCTGAAAAAAATTACTCTGGTAAAATTACAATTTACAGTATAAAAAAATAGCCCAAATTAGTAAATATCCTTAATATATATGCGGTGCTTTGGAAAACATCCATCCATCCATCCATTTTCTAACCCGCTGAATCCAAATACAGGGTCACGGGGGTCTGCTGGAGCCAATCCCAGCCAACACAGGGCACAAGGCAGGAACCAATCCAGGGCAGGGTGCCAACCCACCGCAGGACACACACAAACACACCCACACACCAAGCACACACTAGGACCAATGTAGAATCGCCAATCCACCTAACCTGCATGTCTTTGGATTGTGGGAGGAAACGGGCGCCGGAGGAAACCCACGCAGACACGGGAAGAACATGCAAACTCCACGCAGGGTGGACCCGGGAAGCGAACCCGGGTCTCCTAACTGCGAGGCAGTAGCGCTACCACTGCGCCACCGTGCCGCCCTTTGGAAAACATACCCCCAAAAAAAATATATATATATATATATATATACTAATAAAATGCAAAGCCCTCACTGACTCATCACTAATTCTCCAACTTCCCGTGTAGGTAGAAGGCTGAAATTTGGCAGGCTGATTCCTTACAGCTTACTTACAAAAGTTGGGCAGGTTTCATTTCGAAATTTTACGCGTAATGGTCATAACTGGAAGCTATTTTTCTCGATATACTGTAATGGAGTTTAGCTGGATGGCCATGGGGGTGGAGTTTCGTGTGACATCATCACGCCTCCCACGTAATCACGTGAACTGACTATCAACGCAGTACGTAGAAAACCAGAAAGAGCTCAAAAAAGCGCTGAAGAAAACATGCATTATATAATTGAGAAGGCAGCGAAACAATAAGAAGCGAGCGACTGACATATACAACCATATTCATGAGTGCTGCTACTTCGGAAACAAAACACGGTGTAAACCTAAAGTTTAAATTAAGTTCATAGACAGGCTGCCGCTGGCATTTGTAATTTAGTGCCTGCCCATATAAGGCCGTCCGTCAGCAGCAATCCAATAGAAACACTGCCGCTAAATATTCACGGGTGAAGGACTGTGCTTATGCAGAGGAAGATGAGATGGTCAGGGTGGTGTTTGGCACAAACTCAGCGAAACTGCGAGAGAAACTTTTAAGTGCCGGGTCTTAGCTAACATTACATACAGCCGTGGACATCACACGAGATGGCACCAGCACAGCTGGGAACCTTCGATGCATGAACACCAAGCGGCTCACATGAACTGACGCAGTGCACAGACAAAAAGCAACAGTTCCAAAGAGTGCTGAACAAAAACCGAATTACACAATTGAGAAGGCAGCAAAAAAATATGAAGCGTCTGATACATACAAGCATATTCATAAGTGCAGCTACTGCGGAAGCAAAGCACACGGTGGGAAAAGTCAATATTCCGCTAAAGGAAGACAGTGTAAAAAAAAACCGTGCATGCAGTGTGTCACGTCTCAGATAAAGAGGAAGACGAGCTGTTTATTGATGCAGTAAGAAACGAATCGATGAATGAAACCTCTTATCTTTACAACGATTGACAAACACGGAATGTAACTTGAACACAACACATCGTACAAATACGACCCTGATTGAAAGAAATAATGATAATCAAATCCTTGATAACAGAAACACTCATAACACTCGCAAAACAATTACTGTATATTGACAATCATGTTAAGTTATTTTTAAACTGTTCCCTTTTCTTTTTCATAACTTCTTTAACACACTACTTCTCCGCTGCGAATATATATATACCCCGATCTACATACTCTCAAATAGACAAGCTACATGCCGTGGTTTAATTGTAGAGGCTTCGCCTCTAGCGCCGACATCCGAGGTTCGATTCCCGAGAACGGATGCACTGAGTATGTATGCGCGCTTTCAGATTCATTTTACCCTCGCATCTCCTTGGTTTGGGACGTATGAAAAAATATGCGGTTAACGCAGAATCATGTTACGTTATTTTTAAAATGTTTCCTTTTCTTAGCACAAGCACAGCTGAGAAGCTTCGATGCATGTACTCCATAACGCGTTAAAAAAATAACGCATTTAATCACACTTTCAATTCCAAGCAGGGGAACTTTTGTCATTGCATGATTTCCTGGTACATCGATTACACTGATGCACACATCACAGCTACAAAAATGTTAGAGTCGGAATAAAGCGCATTCCTACGACTAATCGGAAGAAAAATTCATTTCAAAAGACTACCCGACCAAAGCCTTGATAAAAGCATGGTTTTGTGCACACTGAAAAGCAAGCAAAATTAGATGCATTACAGAAAGCGGACTTTGTAGCTCTTACGGGGGATCATTGGACTTCTGTGACCGTTAGTAATTCTAAATACATCTAATTACAAAATGTTCAATGATCACACTGTTTTAGCCTAATGTACAAAATAATTTGGGCTAAGGTTAAAGTTTAAGTTTAGTTTGAAGATTAAGTTGGTCAAATTACCTTTTATGTTTCTGACTTATTTTTTTAAGAAGAAAGACTGGACTTTATGTTCAAATTTTGGTTATTATTTAAAGACAATACCATTCTGAAAATGTACTTAAAGTACTTAAACTACCACTTTATTTTTAAGTCTGCCCAATTTTAACCAGGGATGATATTTTTGTTTTTGTTTTGTTTTCAGAAATTAAAAGAGCTTGAGTTTACAATATTCATGTCCATGTCTATTATTTGATTCTGTCGCCCACTAAAACCCTTTTAAATTAAAAAAAAAACATTTGCAATTTGGGGCAAATTTTCATGTGTGATTACATACGATTAATCAAGATTAATTATTACACAGCCTCTAATTAATTGGATTAATTTTTTTAATCGAGTCCCACCCCTAATATATACACTCACCTAAAGGATTATTAGGAACACCTGTTCAATTTCTCATTAATGCAATTATCTAATCAACCAATCACATGGCAGTTGCTTCAATGCATTTAGGGGTGTGGTCCTGGTCAAGACAATCTCCTGAACTCCAAACTGAACGTCAGAATGGGACAGAAAGGTGATTTAAGCAATTTTTTTAGCTGGCATGGTTGTTGGTGCCAGACGGGCCGGTCTGAGTATTTCACAATCTGCTCAGTTACTGGGATTTTCACGCACAACCATTTCTAGGGTTTACAAAGAATGGTGTGAAAAGGAAAAACATCCAGTATGCGGCAGTCCTGTGGGCGAAAATGCCTTGTTGATGCTAGAGGTCAGAGGAGAATGGGCCGACTGATTCAAGCTGATAGAAGAGCAACTTTTGACTGAAATAACCACTCGTTACAACTGAGGTATGCGGCAAAGCATTTGTGAAGCCACAACACGCACAACCTTGAGGCAGATGGGCTACAACAGCAGAAGACCCCACCGGGTACCACTCATCTCCACTACAAATAGGAAAAAGAGGCTACAATTTACACGAGTTCACCAAAATTGGACAGTTGAAGACTGGAAAAATGTTGCCTGGTCTGATGAGTCTCGATTTCTGTTGAGACATTCCAATGGTAGAGTCAGAATTTGGCGTAAACAGAATGAGAACATGGATCCATCATGCCTTGTTTCCACTGTGCAGGCTGGTGGTGGTGGTGGTGGTGTAATGGTGTGGGGGATGTTTTCTTGGCACACTTTAGGCCCCTTAGTGCCAATTGGGCATCGTTTAAATGCCACAGGCTACCTGAGCATTGTTTCTGACCATGTCCATCCCTTCATGACCACCATGTACCCATCCTCTGATGGCTACTTCCAGCAGGATAATGCACCATGTCACAAAGCTCGAATCATTTCAAATTGGTTTCTTGAACATGACAATGAGTTCACCGTACTAAAATGGCCCCCACAGTCACCAGATCTCAACCCAATAGAGCATCTTTGAGTTGTGGTGGAATGGGAGCTTCATGCCCTGGATGTGCATCCCACAAATCTCCATCAACTGCAAGATGCTATCCTATCAATATGGGCCAACATTTCTAAAGAATGCTTTCAGCACCTTGTTGAATCAGTGCCACGTAGAATTAAGGCAGTTCTGAAAGCAAAAGGGGGTCAAACACCATATTAGTATGGTGTTCCTAATAATCCTTTAGGTGAGTGTATATGTACATATATATATGTAGATTTGTATATATACAGTATATATATGTGTTGTGGAGGTTGACCCGGACAAAGACAGGCAGACACCATCATTGCCACCCAAACACACGTTTATTCACAACTATTTACAATAAGTGCACCACAAAACCCCCAAAGTCCTGGCCACACAATGTCTTTCTCTCACTCTCTTCAGGCCGCCTCCTTGCCTTCTCCAGCTCAGTCCTCTCCGCTTCCGACTCTCGCCCTGAATGAAGGGAGGCGGCCCCTTTTATCCACACCCGGATGAGCTCCAGGTGCTCCCCGGCAATCTCCCGCTGACACGCCCCAGTGTGGCCGAAGTGCCGGCTGTTCTCCCGGAAGCTCTCCGGGTGTCCCTGCTTCTCTTCCCCCCAGCACTTCCTGGTGTGGCTGAAGTGCTGAGGTCCAGGGTCCCTAAGGCATCGGGGCGCCTCCTGGCGGTGACCACAGGCCCTTACAGGGTGGGGCTACTACGCCCTGAACCCGTGGCCCCCAAAGCAACCAGGAAGGCAGCCCCCACGTGATCCCACATGGGCACAAGCCCACTTCCGGGACGCCTTGGTCGTGGCCCCTGGCACCCTCGACAGTGTATATATATGTATATATATATTTATATGTATATGTATATATATGTATATGTACAGTATATATATATGTATATGTACAGTATATATATGTATGTGTATATATATATATATATGTATATATGTATAACTGTGTATATATGTATGTATATGTGTATATATGTATATATATGTCTATATTTGTATATGTTTGTATGTATATATTATGAGGGGCCGTTCAGGAAAAAAAGATTGGTTCGTAAATATATACATTGGTTCAGATATATATATCGGTTCAGATACATTGGTTTGAATATATACATTGGTTTTAATACATCCGTTCAGATATATACATTGGTTTAGATACATTGGTTGAGATATATATAAATTGGTTTGCATAGATCCGTTCTGATATATATACATTGGTTGAGATACATCCGTTCAGATATATACATTGGTTTGAATACATCCGTTCAAATATATACATTGGTTGAGATATATATATTGGTTGATATACATTGGTTTAAATATATATATTGGTTAAAATAGATTGGTTTAGATATATACATCGGTTCAGATACATCCGTTCTGATATATATATTGGTTCAGATAGGTCGGTTCAGATATATACATTGGTTGGGATTTATGGGCAGGCACAACGCGGCCACCCATGTTTAGCAGCTCCCTTTCGCTTTATCATTGCTTCAACACTGTTGTAATTATTGTGCACATTTTATACAAGTAGCATATGCCTGTCTGTCTCGTTTTGTTTCGTACGCCCTCTTGGTTGGGTCCTCGATTTCAAAGCGCTTTTTTTTCCTTTCATTATTTAAAACACTCGCACAGATACCCGCCTCTTCGCCTCGCTCCGTCCCGCCTCACTCGCTCCCTCTTGTCCCTCCCATGACAGATTCTTCTCAAAAGCTGAGTTACCAGGAAGCACTGACAGCAACCGCAGTACCTCCCATTTTTTCACCTCAACAGACGCTGGTTTATCATTGACCGAAAGCCGCCCGGTGATTTCTGTTATTCCGTATTGGCAGCATTTCTTTAAAGGCGATCTGTTTCACCAAGGAACTTAGCCCTGTTTGCTGAAAGGATGTTATGGAGGAAAACACTGGAATAGCGCTGTTTCTTCTGAATGTTTATCAGTGATCAGGGACCAGAATGATCAGAATATTCCTGCTTCACAAATAACTGATGTCTGTTTTTATTGTAAAACTGAGAAAACCACACACACGCGCGTACACAACACAAACACTCAAACTCACAAATCGTGTGTCGCACACACTACTGATTAAGTGTATCTGTCACGGTCGATCACTTTTTTTCACCCAATAAAGCTTTAGTTCGTCAAAGTTAGAAAGCAGCGCGGTGATTTCTATTGTTCCTTATTGGCAGCATTTAATTTAAAGATGATTCACGTCAACAATGTGAAAGAGTCTCTTATTTTGACAGGACGATCTTTTTTAAGGCTTAAGCATTTTTGATTGACTTACAAAAGAAAATAGTTATTACTTACCCTCTTTGCTTCAAATTGGCTTTTTAAAAAACCTTTTTGATATAAGTTGTTTATGGCAGTATAAAATAAAAAAAGTAGTGTTCAAAATTATAATGCGCGTATCTAACAGGAAGAGGTGGTGGTAGGAGTAAGATTGCTGACTCGCAGTTAAATGATCACTGGTTTGTGTCCGGGGGGCTTCCTTTCTGTTATTTTATTTATTTTACAAATTGCTTTGAGTAGTAAGAAAGGCGCTATAAAAGTAAGGAATTCATAACATATTATTATTATTATTATTATTATTATTATACGTGTGAATGCGTGATCAAATTCAGCCGCTGCGTAGTGGGGTATGAATTGGGACACTATGTGCTCGACAATACCACGAGTTCATTGAAATAATTACACAGCAAGGTGCACATGCAATACAAACATAATGTGTATATTATTGAAGTAAAGGTTCATATAAATTAATTATATACAAATTTTTAACAAGTTGAGAGATGTCAACTGGTTAAAATGCACGAAATTATACATGTATTGCTTTATAGTCCACATATAGTGTATGTATATTATTAAAATAATGATATAAAAATCCTACAAAATGGTATAGAATCTGCGTCTTAGACTTATGTTGTGTCAAATTTCTTCAAAGAAGTTTTTAATTATTTTGCTTTAAAAAATCTTACGACGAACATGTGAACCGTTGAAAATCGCTGATCTTAATCAATTTGTTTTAACGCATGCTCCGTGCAAAATGCTGTCATATCTGTTAGTAAAGACGCACGCGCATCGATGTCCTGATGTCTGCATTCTAAGGCTGCAGGGATATTAAACGCTATTGACGTTTTACCGGGGTGCTCTGTGATTGAGGGCGGACAGTAAACTTTGTTAAAATGATATCGAAAAATACCAGTCGTCAGTTGTGTTTTCAGTCGTTTTGGCGTGTTTACTGTTCTGTTACCAAAAAAAACCTTCAACTGGGCTCATCAACAAAGAAACGTGGATAGTAAGATTTAGTAAAATATCAGTAATAATAATACATTGCTCGACACCTAGTAACACTTTACAAAGACATTTAAAAGACAGCTCGTTAAAATAAATGTAGCAATCCATTGTCATGCTATAAGTGACAGCTTGCTCTTAAACATTTACACAGGTGGTTTTTCCTGGGAATAAAAAAGGGGGAAAAATCCACGGGAAAGGTTTTGTTTTTGAACTCAAATTTCACCTCCGCCATGTGAGTCATTAAAACTATTGGAATGAAAACGCATGTCTCATCCACTGGTCGGGACGCTCGTTTTCCATGGCTGCTGCAGAGCCGTAAAATGTGTGCCCTCTGACTGCAAAATGAACACTGGAGAAGTAAAAATATGTAAAATTCATTTTAAAAGGTTGTAGGTATAGTTTTCTATATAATCTTCTCCACTATGTGTCTGCATCCTATTCCCTACAGGCAACGCTCATTTCCATGGCTGGAGCAGATCCATTGGGCTTGTGTGCACACTGTCTGCTGTTTCAAAATGAACCCTGGATAATCTGAAATCCATGGTAAAAGATTGATGAAAGTCTTCTACATCACTTTCAAGTCTGTTGTGTCCCATTGTTCTCTCCACTCAAAGGGACACTCACTTCTACAGCTGAGCTTTTGTGTCAAGAGTTGTGAGCCCCAACTGTTTGGCTGTTTATTTCATTATATTAATATTAATTTATTTATTCATTCAGCATCTGTTAAAAAAAGAAGCACATTTTTCCTTAGAGGACAAGTAAAGTTCTATCTATCTATCTATCTATCTGAAATATATGAGACTTGGAAAAATTAATATTATTTGTCAAATGAAGTACCAAATATCCACTGATACACATTTGTAGGACAAGTCAATTAAAGAGTCCGACAAACAGCAACTGAGATATTAAAACATTTTATTGAATCTGTTCTGACAATTATAGTCTTTTAATTCAAATAATGATTATAATTATCAGAAAATGTAGCCATTTTAATGTCAGCATAAAACCAGGCCAGTAACATCTTTGTGAAATAATATCAGCAGTTTTATAAATTCCAGAATGTACACTGATAGCACTGGCATGAACTTCCTTACAAGTATCCTTTGTCTCCTAAACTCAACAAATAACTTTCATATTCCTCCTGTTGCCCTGCTTGTCTTTTTTGACAATAGTAAAGGTCATCCCCTTGAAAAAATTATATTCACGCAGCAATTAATAATATGGTTATAATGTAAAACACTTCAAACAAACCTGCAAAATGTACATTTTCTTTGTTTAAGTTGACTTCTTCAATGGATCTAACACTTACAACATGGGGCACTACAACACACATACACAAATATCTTTTAGTATAGCCTTGAAAATTGTTAGTATCTGTCCTCTATCCAAGACACCCATTTACAAAAGAGATTTACAGGCTTGGGCCAGAAGACAAAAAATGAGACGGAAAGAAATGCCAGTCTAGTGCTTGCCACACTGACGCTCGCTCATACTACTACTGTTTAAAAGTGTCACCCAACCAGATGCCAACTCTTTCAGATGGGTAGTGAAACCCGGAAAATGTATTAATGGACACAGGAAAAAAGTTAGACTTATTCTGACAGTGACCAAGTTGGGGATTGTTGATCTGTGAAGTGGCTGTAAAAACCAAAAAAAATATTAAACCTGATTACAAAATATATCAAGAAACCTCAAAAGGTATATAATGATTAATTTATAAAAACTCCATAGAATACTTTCTAATACATGTTTTTCCTTCAACAGTCATGCTAATGTCAGAATTTGTGTGTTTTATCACCTATACTTTGTGCACATATTGAAGCTGTTTTATGGAAAATGCAAGCGCACGAGTAAATAATTGTCAGCGGTTACAATTTAAATGTATGTTTGCAGTATATACTGTACTGTATCCTGAAATGCCAAATTAGAAATGAGAAGATGATTAAAAGTTATTTTTTGCATAATAACAAGCTGATCACAAAATTACCTAATCAGTTTGACATTGTTGATATCCTAGTGTGGCACATATCTTGGAAGAAGTCCTATCAGGTTTATTTGGATTTTAAAAAAACTAAATAATAATAATAATAATAATAATAATAATATGTTACATTTATATAGCATTTTTCTGGCTACTCACAGCGATTTTCATAGACATACTTAAAAAGACAGTGTAAGCACTTGATTTTTTTTTTAATTAGTGGATGAGTAAGGACATAGTAGACAAAAAAGTGATATAGAAGACTTCCTTCAATCTCTTTAAATAAACTGTGGACAGTTTTGTAATTAAAGTATTAATTTACAAGCAGAGGAGCTGTGGAAATAAGTGTCTCCTCTGCTAGAAGGGATTAAGAGACACACTCTATGAAAGTGCTATAAAAGACTGTCTGATAGGCTTATTAAAGAAACTGTGCACAATTTTAACTGCCTGCTGTTCATTTTGTAATTGGACCACTACAGATGAGGAATGTCACAGGCTGCTAAAAGTTTTATATTTGATGAGTTTTAATCTCCCATGAAAAACGGTGCACAGAACTCTTATGTGTTTTATAGGATAATTGCACCTGCTGTGAAAATGAGATTCCTCTCCAATGTACAGGGGTGAAAGGGTGGGTGTGATAGAAAATGTATTTATTTATTTATATAGAACTATATTTCATTCCAATAGTTTTAATGACTCACATGGCGGAGGTGAAATTTGAGTTCAACAACAAAACCTTTCCCGTGGATTTTTTCCCCCTTTTTTATTCCCAGGAAAAACCACCTGTGTAAATGTTTAAGAGCAAGCTGTCACTTATAGCATGACAATGGATTGCTACATTTATTTTAACGAGCTGTCTTTTAAATGGCTTTGTAAAGTGTTACTAGGTGTCGAGCAATGTATTATTATTACTGATATTTTACTAAATCTTACTATCCACATTTCTTTGTTGATGAGCCCAGTTAAAGATTTTTTTGGTAACAGAACAGTAAACACACCAAAACGACTGAAAACACAACTGACGACTGGTATTTTTCGATATCATTTTAACAAAGTTTACTGTCCGCCCTCAATCACAGAGCACCCCGGTAAAACGTCAATAGCGTTTAATATCCCTGCAGCCTTAGAATGCAGACATCAGGACATCACTGCGTGTGCATGTTTACTAACAGATATGACAGCATTTTGCACAGAGCATACGTTAAAACAAATTGATTAAGATCAGCGATTTTCAACGGTTCACATGTTCGTCGTAAGATTTTTTAAAGCAGAATAGTTAAAAACGTCTTTGAAGAAATTTGACACAACATAAGTCTAAGACGCAGATTCTATACCATTTTATAGGATTTTTATATCATTATTTTAATAATATACATACACTATATGTGGACTATAAAGCAATACATGTATAATTTCGTGCATTTTAACCAGTTGACATCTCTCAACTTGTTAAAAATTTGTATATAATTAATTTATATGAACCTTTACTTCAATAATATACACATTATGTTTGTATTGCATGTGCACCTTGCTGTGTAATTATTTCAATGAACTCGTGGTGTTGTCGAGCACATAGAGTCTCAATTCATACCCCACTACGCAGCGGCTGAATTTGATCACGCATTCACACGTATAATTAATAACAATAATAATAATAATAATAATAATAATAATAATAATAATAATAATAATAATGTTATGAATTCCTTACTTTTTATAGCGCCTTTCTTACTACTCGAAGCAATTTGTAAAAATAAATAAAATAACAGAAAGGAAGCCCCCCGGACACAAACCAGTGATCATTTAACTGCGAGTCAGCAATCTTACTCCTACCACCACCTCTTCCTGTTAGATACGCACATTATAATTTTGAACACTACTGCCATAAACAACTTATATCAAAAAGGTTTTTTAAAAAGCCAATTTGAAGCAAAGAGGGTAAGTAATAACTATTTTCTTTTGCAAGTTAATCAAAAATGCTTAAGCCTTAAAAAAGATCGTCCTGTCAAAATAAGAGACCCTTTCACCTTGTTGACGTGAATCATCTTTAAATTAAATGCTGCCAATAAGGAACAATAGAAATCACCGCGCTGTATATGATGTGTATATATATCTATACTAATAAAAGGCAAAGCCCTCACTCACTCACTCACTCACTCACTCACTCACTCACTGACTCATCACTAATTCTCCAACTTCCGTGTAGGTAGAAGGCTGAAATTTGGCAGGCTTATTCCTTACAGCTTACTTACAAAAGTTGGGCAGGTTTCATTTCGAAATTCTACGCATAAGGGTCATAACTGGAAGCTATTTTTCCCCATATAATGTAATGGAGTCTTGAGTTGGAGATGGCGTGGGGGAGTTTAGTGTGACATCATCACGCCTCCTACGTAAGTGCGTAGAGAACAAGGAAGAACTCCAAACAGCGATGAGCACAAAGCGCCATTTCACAATTGAGAAGGCAGAAAAACATTATGAAGCAAATGATGCATACAAGCATATTCATAAGTACAGCTACTGCGGAAACAAAGCACGGCGTGAACCGTAAGTTTATATTAAATTAAGTTCATAGACAGGCTGCCACTAGCGTTTGTAATTTAGTGCCTGCCCATATAAGGCCGTCCATCAGCGGCAATCCAATACAAACACTGCGGTAAATGTTCACGGGTGAAGGACTGTGCTTATGCAGAGGAAGATGAGATGGTCAGGGTGGTGTTTGGCACAAACTCATTGAAACTGCGAGAGAAACTTTTAAGTGCGGGTCTTAGCTGACATTACGAGATGGCACCAGTACAGCTGGGAACCTTCGATGCAAGAACACCAAGCGGCTCCGTGAACTGGCGCAATGCACAGACAAAAGCAACAGTTCCAAAGAGTGCTGAACAAAACCGAATTACACAATTGAGAAGGCAGCAAAAAATATGAAGCGTCTTATACATACAATCATATTCATAAGTGCAGCTACTGCGGAAACAAAGCACACGGTGGAAAAAGTGAATGTCCTGCTAAAGGAAGACAGTGTAAAAAAACCCGTGCATGCAGTTTGTCACATCACAGATAAAAGGAAGGCGAGCTGTTTATTGATGCAGTAAGGAACTAATCGATGAATGAAACCTCTTATCTTTACAGCGATTGACAAACACGGAATGTAACTTGAACACATCCTACAAATACGAGCCTGATTGAAAGAAATAATGATAATCAAATCCTTGATGACAGCAACATTCAATAACACTCACAAAACAATTACTGTATATTGACAATCATGTTACGTTATTTTTAAAATGTTCCCTTTTCTTTTCATAACTTCTACTTCTCCACTGCGATACGGGTATATATATATAAATGTATATATATACCCGATCTACAATACATACTTTAGCATAGACAAGCCACACGCTGTGGCTAATTGTAAGTCTTAAGCCTCTAACGCCGACATTGAGGTTGATTCGAGAGGGTGTACTGACTATATGTCAGCGCTACCGATTCATTTTACCTTCGCATCTCCTTGGTTTGGGGCGTATGAAAAAATATTAGGTTAGCAGAATCATGTTACGTTATTTTTAAAATTTTCCCTTTCTTAGCACAAGCACAGCTGAGAAGCTTGATGCATGTACTCCATAGCAGCGTTAAAAATAGCGCATTTAATCACACTTTCAATTCCAAACAAGCGGGAACTTTTGTCAATGCATGATTTCCTGGTACATCCATTACACTGATGCACACATCACAGCTACAAAAATGTTAGAGTCGGAATAAAGCGTTCCTCGACTGATCATTTCGACTACCGGCGAAGCCTTGATAAAAGCATGGTTTTGTGCACACTGAAAAGCAAGCAAAATTAGATGCATTACAGAAGCGGACTTTGTGGCTCTTACTGGGGATCATTGGACTTCCGTGACCGTTAGTAATTCTAAATACATCTAATTACAAAATGTTCAATGATCACACTGTTTTAGCCTAATGTACAAAATAATTTTGGCTAATGTTACTCAGAGTTTAAAGAGTAAGCTGGTCAAATTACCTTTTATGTTTCTGACTTATTTTTTAAGAAGAAAAACTGCACTTTATGTTGAAATTTTGGTTATTATTATTTAAAGACAATACTATTCTGAAAATGTACTTAAAGTACTTAAACTACCACTTTATTTTTAAGTCTGCCCAATTTTAACCAGGGATGATATTTTTGTTTCTGTTTTGAATTCAAATGCAGTTTAAAGCTTTTTTTCAGAAATTAAAACAGCTTCAGTTTACAATATTCATGTCCATGTCTATTATTTGATTCTGTAAGCCCACTAAAACCGTTTTAAATTAAAAAAAACATTTGCGATTTGGGGCAAATTCGTGTGCGATTACATACGATTAATCAAGATTAATTCTTACACAGCCTCTAATTAATTGGATTAATTTTTTAATCGAGTCCCACCTAATAATATATATATGTAGATATATATATGTAGATTTATATATATATGTGTATATACAGTATATATGTAGATATGTATATGTTGTATATACAGTATGTATATATGTGTGTGTATATATACAGTATGTGTATATATGTATATGTATATATATGTATGTGTGTATATATATATATATATATATATATATATATATATATATATGCCAGCAACACTCATGACAATGACAAAACAATTACATTGTCAATCATGTTACGTTATTATTAAAATGTTTCCTTTTCTTTTTACTTCTCCGCTGCCAATCGCAGGTATTTTGCTATATATATATATATATATATAGATATGACAACAACACTCATATCAATGACAAAACAATTACATTAACAATCATCTTACGTTATTTTTAAAATGTTTGCTTTTCTTTTTCATGACTTCTTTAACACACTACTTCTCCACTGCGAAGCGCGGGTATTCTGCTAGTGTGTATATATGTGTGTGTGTGTGTCTGTGTGTATATATATATATAAATATATATACATATATATTGTCACGCACGCGCGAGTAAGGGACTGCGGACGGACCTTAATACGCTCAGTAAGACATTCGCCGGCAGGGAGTGGCGGGTACTAACCTTTCTCCTCTTATTTCCTACAGAAAAAGAGACGCTCCACCACCATAAGCCTCCTTCTTCCCGCAGCACGTTACTTCCGCCCTTCCTCTGTCCACTACTCCTGACATCATCAGTCCCATCTTCCACCACGGTTCCTTCCCAGCATTCCTCCACTTCCGGCTCCTCCTCCATAAAATGGCCACCGACGCCATCACCGGTGTCGTGCATTGGGAAACTGTTTTGTTTCATGTACATGACCTGTTTTTTTGTTAGCAGTGGCAAATACTACAGTATACGGGGCCGGAAACCCCAAACCTTTATGTTGTCTCTTGCTTCGTCTTTTACAGTGGCGTAGTTGGCAGGATAGGAAGTTCGAAAACATGTCAGAAGGACATGACCTGAATACCGTGCTGCAAGAGATGAACGCCAAGATCCTGTCCCTGCAGCAAGCGCAAGCCACAACTAACCGGGAACTGGAGGAAACGAAGGCCAGGTAGACGGAAGCCCAGAGGGTAAGACCCGAACCCCTTCGACTGACGCCTCCACCTCTCGTACCCATCACAGAGGCGGACGACGTTGAATCCTACTTGGGTATCTTTGAAAGGACGGCCACCCGGAACCAGTGACAGCGGTCCGAGTGGGCGTCCATTCTGGCTCCCTACCTGAAGGGACCCGTGCAGCGAGCTTATTACGACCTCCCCGAGGAGGAGGCCACGAGCTACGACCTCTTAAAATAGGAGATCCTGGCACGCTACAGCATCACGCCGGGCCAGCAGGCGAGTGAGTGGCGGAACTGGGTGTTTGACCCGGACAAGCCTGCCCGAGCTCAGGCCTTTGATTTCTGGGGCAAAATGGGGCGCTGGCTATGGCCCGAGGGACCCCAAGCCAGCAAGGTGGTGGAGCAGGTGGCCTGTGAGGGCTTGGTGAACGCTATGCCAGGGTTGGAAAGACAAGCTCGCGGGATCTGACAGGGATGTACCGCCACCCCCGAGCCCACTCGATGCGCTGCGGAAGTGCCGCCAAGACCCAAAGAAAAGCCGGCTTCCCTGCGCTGTTACAAGTGCGGTGAGACCGGCCACCTACTACCGACCTGCCCTCTGAACATGAAAACTGAGCCAATGGACTGCACCTGGGCTACAGCAGAAAGGTACTTGGCGAGTCCTAATACGGGAGTGGTGTTAATAAATGGGCACTCAATGGTGGCTTTGTTTGACTCCGGCAGCAGCATTACCATTGTTGCTCGCCGTTTTACCACAACAATGGCTAAACCAACATCGGCAAATCACTCGTGTGCATGGGGAGACCAGAACTATTCGTTCCGCCCAGTGTTATATTGCCTGGAAGGGGGACTTGACTCGCTTGGTGGTCGTGGTGTTGCCTGAACCCCCCTATCCGGTGATTTTGGGACAGGACTGGTCACACAAAAACTGTGGTAAAATGCACACCACTCCCGGGGCCTCGTTGGGTCTGGCTATGAAGGGGTGAGGCGCCCTTCCCGCGGTCCCCACGCCATGCTCTTGGGCAGCGCCTAATGGGGCAGGCATACAGGGGGACACTTCCCAGGTGACGGACCCTGACCTGGAAGTCGAGGGAAGGGAGGGAACGAGCCAGGGTACTCTTCCTGTCACCACCTCACAAGACCCTTTGAATACATTGGATCACCAGTTTTGATCCACGCCTGCCACCTTTAAGAGAGAACAGTGGTATGACGATTCCCTGCGGTTTGCCCGGAATGCTATTGTTGTCCCAGGCAGCTCACAAGCTGAAGATTCCATATCACGCGAGCCCTTTTTTGTGCTGGAGAATAATCTGTTGTATAGGGTTGCGACCCAGGAAGGTGAGGTGCGAAAGTTGTTGCTAGTGCCGCGTACCTTCCGGCGGGAGATATGCGAGCTAGCTCATGCTCACCTCTTAGGCGCCCACCTCAGGGCCGAGAAAACTTTGGAGAGGATAAAGCTCCGCTTTTACTGGCCTGGGATCAACGAGGAGGTCCGGCGTTTCTGTCAATCCTGCTCGGAGTGTCAGATTCACCAGATTCCTAGGAGGGACCGTGCTCCTCTCATCCCCATCCCACTGATCGATGTCCCCTTTGACAGAATAGGAGTGGATTTAGTCGGACCCCTGGAGCCCTCGAACCGTGGCCATAAATATATACTGGTCATGGTGGATTATGCAACCCGATACCCAGAGGCGGTTCCCCTGCGCTCCGCTAACACTAAAAACATTGCACGGGAATTAGTCAACCTATTTTCTAGAGTGGGTATACCCAGAGAAGTCCTCACGGACCAGGGTACACCCTTCACCTCAGATACGTTCAGGGACATTGCCAGATTATTCCGAGTTAAGCACCTGAAGACGTCTGTCTATCACCCGCAAACCGATGGGTTGGTAGAGCGTTTTAACCAGGTGTTTTAACCAGATGCTTAAACTCCTACCACTCGTGCTTTTTGCCTACTGGGAAGTGCTCCAGGCCTCTACGGGCTTCTTCCCTTTTGAGTTGTTATATGGACGACAACCCCGGGGACTTTTGGATATACTAAAAGAAGGCTGGGAGGATGAGGCCCTTCCCACCACCAATATATTGGAGTATGTAGCGCAACAGCGCGACAGGCTCACTAAAATCAGGCCACTCCTAAGGGATCACGTGACTCATGCGCAGGCCCGATGTTACAGTTTCACCCGGGGGATCGAGTGATGGTGCTCGTTCCTACCTCCCACTCTAAGTTATTGGCTCACTGGCAAGGGCCATACGAGGTTAAAGAAAGAAAGGGACTCGTCGATTATTTGGTTAAACAACCCAATCGTTGGCCGAGTGAGAGGATCTATCATGTAAATTTATTAAAACCTTGGAAAGACAGGGAGGAGTCTTCCAACACTCGTAGATCCCTCTCTCTCTTTACAGACGCGTCTGCCCTTAACCTCGGTGACGAGCTGACACCCCTACAGCGGCAGGAGTTAACCCACACAATCCTGGCTGTCCCCAAAGTAGTGAGCAAGGCATCGGGTCGGACTTCGCTGATTGAGCACGACATTGTCACGGAGCCCGGGGTAGTAGTCCGGGAGAGGCCCTACAGACTCCCGGAGGCAAAACGCGCTGAAGTGGAACTCGAGGTGCAACGGATGCTGGACATGGACATTGTCGAAGAGAGCCATAGTCATTGGTCCAGTCCTATTGTCCTCGTTTCTAAGCCGGACGGCTCCTGGAGGTTCTGGAACGACTTCAGACATCTGAATCAGGTCTCCAAATTCGATGCCTACCCGATACCCCATATTGACGACCTTCTCGAGCGTCTGGGTACTGCTCCATAGTTGACTACCCTTGATATGACAAAAGGGTATTGGCAAATTCCCTTAACGGCATCTGCCAAAGAGAAAACCGCCTTCAGTACCCCTAGCGGACATTGGCAATACAAGGTCCTTCCATTTGGACTGCACGGAGCCCCGGCGACCTTTCAACGTCTGGTGGATAGAGTGCTGAAGCCCCACCGGTCCTATAGTGCTGCCTACCTAGATGACATAGTAATCTATTCCGGCACCTGGAAGGAACATCTATTGCAGGTCTCCGCATAAACCCCCGTAAGTGTTTCTTTGGACTAAAAGAGGCCCAGTATTTAGGCTACCTAGTGGGACGAGGACAGGTGAGACCCCAATGTTCAAAAATTAAAGACATCCTGGAATGGCCCCATCCGAGTACCAAGAGACAGATGCAGGCTTTCCTGGGGTTAGAGGGGTATTACCACCGGTTCTTACCCCATTTCTCCGAAAGGGAAGCACCCTTAACCAATTTAACAAAAAAGGGCGCCCCCTTATGCGTGGTATGGAACAACAAGGCAGAACAAGCATTCATCCATCCATCCATCCATTTTCTAACCCGCTGAATCCGAATACAGGGTCACGGGGGAGAACAAGCATTCAGTGACTTGAAAAAGGCCCTAACGTCGGCACCAGTATTAAGGACACCTGATTTTGGTCTTCCTTTTATTCTCCAGACCGACGCTTCGGACACAGGCCTGGGCGCCGTGTTGAGCCAAAGCGTTGATAGTGTCGAGCACCCCGTAATGTACTTAACCCGGAAACTGTTGAACCGGGAGACCAGGTATGTGGCAGTGGAGAGGGAAGCCTTGGCCATTAAGTGGGCAGTGACGCATCTCCGTTACTACCTGTTGGGTCGCGAATTCACTCTGGTGACTGATCACGCTGCTCTTCAGTGGATGTCCCTACACAAAGAGTCGAATCCCCGAGTCACCAGGTGGTTTCTGGATCTGCAACCATACAAGTTCGCCGTCACTTATCGTCGCGGCAACCTTCAGGCCAATGCCGATGCCCTCTCTCGTATTCACGACCTCTCGGTTAGGTCCGCCCGACCTGACGGTTCTGGGCTAAGGGGGGGGTCGTGTCACGCACAGCAGTAGGGACATGGACGGACCTTATACGCTCAGGAAGACATTCGCCGGCAGGAGTGGCGGGTACTAACCTTTCTCCTCTTATTTCCTACAGAAAAAGAGACGCTCCGCCGCCATAAGCCTCCTTCTTTCCGCAGCACGTTACTTCCGCCCTTCCTCCGTCCACTACTTCTAACGTCATCAGTCCCATCTTCCACCACGGTTCCTTCCCAGCATTCCTCCACTTCCGGCTCCTCCTTCATAAAATGGCCGCCGACGCCATCACTGGTGTCGTGCATTGGGAAACTGTTTTGTTTAATGTACATGACCTATTTTTCTGTTGGGAGTGGCAAATACTACAGTATACGGGGCCAGAAACCCCAAACCTTTATGTTGTCTCTTGCTTCGTCTTTTACAATATATATATATATGATAGATAGATAGATAGATATGACAGCAACACTCATATCAATAACAAAACAATTAACAATCATCTTACGTTATTTTTAAAATGTTTCCTTTTCTTTTTCATAACTTCTTTAACACACTACTTCTCACTGCGGCCTGGTATTCTACTTAGTGTGTGTATATATATATATATATATATATATATATATATATATATATATATA